>NW_023661185.1:0-12500 GCF_015228065.2 Penaeus monodon
CTGCCCGGGCGGGGGGATTTCCCAAAAGGGGGGCCCTTTACTTTCCCCCCCCAAAGTTTGGCCATCCCCTTTGCCCCCCCCCACATTTGGCCCTTGGGGGGGGCGGGGGAATTCCCCGGGCCCCAGGGTTTTGGGGGGAACCCTTTTCGGAAACCCCGGGGGGGGAAAAAAGGGATTCAACATCTTTTTCCCTTTCCACCCCCATTGCTTCCTCCTATGCGGGACCCAAGGGGGGGGTTGTTCTTCACCGGGGTCATCAGCCTCTTTGCCATGGAACTGGCAGGGGGGTTTAGACTATACCCGGAAAGCGAACCTTCCGTGAAAAGCTCCGGGACGACAGTCTGCCCTTGATCGAAATTTGTGGAGGGGGCACCCTTTGGGGGGGCCAAAGGGGTTTTCCCGCAGAATACTTGATTGCTTTTCATGATTTTACAAATTGATAGTTAATAAAGGAATGCACATTGGGGTTGACGGCGGATCTGAAAACCCTTTTGGATCCCATTTTTTAGGGTTTTTTGGGCTGTCGGCACCCCTGCCCCGGGGGGGTGGGGCCCTTTGGGGGCCGATTTTTCGTTTTTGGTTTTTCCGGGCCCACTTTTCGGATTGGCGGCCCTTTCCCGGGGCCCCCTTTTCTTCTGATTGGGTTTGGGGGCACTAAATCACCGGGGTTTGGGGTCTGCCTGGGGGGCAAGCCGGGTTTCCTCCCTGTGGGGGCTACCCGGGTTTGGAGGGGGAGGGGATCTCCCCGGGGGGGGAGATTTTTGGCTTTTGGCCCTTTCCATTTTTCCCTTTAGTTTTTTCAAGCTTTTGAGTGGCTGGCAACAGACCCCTTTCCCCTTTTCCCCGGTCCGACAGGCTCCCCGGGCTGTGCCCAAAAGCAGGTCGGATCGCTTTCCCCCTCGCAAAAGAAGCTTCTGGGGGGGGGGACCGTGTTGCTTTTAACCCTTTTTTCCTGTGGTTCCTCGCCGCTTTAGGGGGAAACCCTTTTGTGGGTTTTCCGGGGGGGGGCCCCCCCTTCCCTTAGGGGGCGGAACCTTTTTTTTTGTCCTCCCCCAACGTGGTCCCGGGGGGGGCGGAAAGTCGGGGCGCTTTTTTAGCCCTTTGCGGAGGGGCCCTTTTTCCGACGAAAACCGGCCCAGGGGATCCCGGGGAAAGGGACGGCGGGTTGCCTTTTTCCTTCTTTAGGCCCGAGCACCCCGATTGGGCCCTGCAAAACCCATTTTGGCTTGGGCGTACATTTTCCGGGGGCCACCGGGCACAAAACCCCAAAGGGTCGGCAATTTCTAGGGTAGCCCCCAGTTCCCCAAACAAGGGGGAGCTGGGTACCTTTCGGGGCCCCAACTTCCCGGTTATTTTCCCCCTTCGCAAGGGAACCCCCAGCCGGGGGTTGTGTTCACCCCCAATGTATGAACTGAGGCCAAGTCCCCATTTTGGCCCTTCTTTCCTCGGGTTCGGGGCGAGGGCCCTTTTCCTCCACTTTAAAACCTTTTGTTCCGCAGGAAAAAAAGGGGGGCTGTTTTTGGCCGTGATTCCCCCTGATCCGCAAAACCCGGCGACACCCGGGTTTTTTCGGGGCCCCCCAATGCCCTTACCTTTTTGGGCATTGTCGAACCCTTTTTTAACGGGGCCCTTAAAATTGCAAAAACCCTTGGGTCCAGACCGCCATCAAGCGGCTCCGGGCCCTCGGCCGTTTCGGTCCGCCCTTTTGTTTTGGGGGTTGCTCGTGGAGGGACCACTTTTCGGCTGGGTTTATGGGGCCCGATTCGTCAGTGGGGTCGTCTGAGGGGGTCAGGGCCTTCCGGTTGGGTGGGCTGGGGGGCCCCCCGGGTCCATCTGTTTTGGGCAATTTTGGACAGACATTTTGTACTTTTATTGTCTTTTCCGCTCTTTGGGAGCAGGCATGAAGTTCTCCTTGCTCGGGGGGTTTTTTTTTGCACCCGGAAGTAAACCGGGGGGGCTGCCGTGGTCTGGCCTTGCAGGGGGTTTAAAAGTAATCTGTTTGGGATTTGGGTTTAAATTTTTCCCTTAATTGGCATGCTTCATCCACTCACCCCCACCCACCACGATCCAAAAAGGGGAAACTGGTGCTAGAAACCCAAATTCTAACAGAAAAGGGGGGATGATGAAACCACCCAATTGCCGATTGCACTGGTACACCGGGCGGGGTTTTACCACGGCAGCATACTGCTTGACCCCAGCCTCCGAGGAACCCCCCCCATTGACCTGACCGGCCGGATCGGCCCCTGCTTTCCGAATAAGGGGCCCCAAAAGGCTGTTTCTAGCCGCAGGGGTCTCGTGCAGGCATCGCTCAACCCAGGATCCTCCCCGCTCACAAGGGGGCCCCACGGGAAAAACGGGGGAGGTTCAACCCTGGATATCCCAAGGGGATGCCCCCCCCCCCACAACATCTTTGGGAAAACTTCTGCCCCCCCCTGAGGAAGGGGGCTCTTTCACTTTTTTCCCGGCAGTTTCCCCTTTCCCCTCCTCGGGGGGGACCCCTTTCCCTTTTTTAAAGTGATCCCTCTTTTCTCTGAAACCCCAAATTTTTTCACTCTTTAGAAAAGAGGGGGTTTCCCCACCCGTTCCTGTCATTCCTTCATCCCTCTAAAAAAAGCGCCACAGCTGTTTTACCAAGTGGGGGGAGAATTAAACATTTTTCCGGAGGGTTTCCCATGGCGACGGTTTTTAGGGGGACCCTTTTCTCTCTGAACTCCAAAAGGGTGTTTTTCCCCCTGAAGAAGGGGGGTCTTACCTGTTTCCCCTAAACCCTTTTCCCCCCTGGAAACGCCCCCCCAACTGTTTCCTCAAGTGAGGGGGAGGGGCTGCTTTTTTCCAGCATTCTTTTGGCAGGGTGGTTTAAGTGAAACCCTTTTTTTTCTGAAACACCCAAAATTTCACCCCAGTGGAGTAAGGGACCGTCCGTTCCAGTAAGTTCCTTCATCCCTTGAAATACCCAACACAGACTTTATTGGGGGTTTTTTTTAATTTTTACAGGGGAACTTATGTTCTGTCTAGCAGCTGTATTTAAAAGAACCTGGCTGAAGGCCCGACAAGGGGGCTCACCTGCCCATCGCCATTCGAAAAAAAAATGGAGTCACGATGGGCTTCCCCACCATCCCCAACAAAAATGGGAACTCATGCACCCCGTAAGGGGCCTCTAAGGCCCCCAACACACCCTCCCCTGCGGGGGGTAAAAATTTTCCAGTCCAGACCGCCCGAAGATGGGGGCCCCTTCACCAAAGTTGCCCGGTCTCCTAATGCCGAAAATTCGATAGGAAAAAGTAGGCTAGGGAGGGCACAAGCTACTCAAGACTAGCATCGTGGCTCAAACAAAGGGGGGCCGTCACCCTCCGGTAACGCGGAAGAGCCGAGGCCCAGTTGCATGGGGACCGGGCGGGTGCCCCCTCTTTAATAGCCCATCAAAAAACCCCAAAATCGAGGGATATGGGACTCCTTTTGGGGTTGCTCGGGTCCACCCCTGCGCCCCCTCCGCCAACCCCTTTCCGGGAACCGATCTCCCCTCTCTCTAAACTCCAATTAAGGCCGTTTACCGCAGGGAGAGAGGGGAGGAGGGAATCCTTTTCTTCGCCCGTTTCCTTTTCTTCGGGCTTTTTTTTTTTTAAAAAGGGGGCCCCCGCCCCTTTAGGTTTAAGGTTTTTCCCCCCTTTAACTTAGGCCCCCAAAAACAAGAAAGTGGGTATAAAAAGATTTAAAAAAAATTTAAATTTTTTTTGGGCAAAAAATAATAAAACCTAAATTTAAATACATAAAAAATTTTTTAAAAAAATTTTAAAAAAAAATTTTCAAAAAAACCTTTTTTTAATTTAAAATTAGGGCTAAATTTATTAGAAAATTCAACCCTCCCAAAAAAACCACAAACCCCCCAAATTAAAAAACCCAAATTTAAATTAATTTTTTTTTAAATTTATACTTCAATTTAAACGCCTTTTTAAAAACCCGAAGGAGGGGCACAGAAACCCTCCGGGGGGTTTCCCTGGGGGTTTTGGGGTCGCTCATTAAAATTTGGGGTGATGGGGGGGGGAAAAAAGGGGGGGATGCTGGCCGGCGGGATTCTGGCTAGCCGGGAAGCCAAGGAGATTCGGGAACCGCTTTTTAAAACCTCAACTTGGTTACCTTTTCCCGTTCAATTGGCGTTCCAAGGGAAGGGGGGTTTTATTTATCTTTCTTAACCCTTTCAGGGAAAAAGGATTTTTATTTCTCTTTTAACTTTTTTTTTGGGGTTTTTCCCTTTTTTTTGAAGCCCCAAAAATTTGAAACTGGCATAGGTTCCAAAAGGTTTAAAATAATGAAAGTTTGTTAAAAATAATTAAACGTAATATTAAAAATTTTAAAAATAATATTATTTTTATCAAAAAAGGGATACCATTAAATTTGTAAATTTAAAAAACATTGGAATAATTCTTCCATCCAAAAATGTTAATTAAATTTAAAAATTTTTATGGGGTTATAATTTTTTTTAAAATAATAATCACTAATATTTTTAAAATTTAATAATAAGGTAATTTATTTTTCTAATTTTTTAAATTTTTTTTAATTTAATTCAATAACCTTAATTTTAATAATTTTATAATAAAACTATTTATATTTTAAAAAACACACAAAATTAATATTTTAGGAAGATTTTTCAGGTAAAATTTTCCCTTTAAAAATTTGTAATATATAATTTTTGGGTTTTTTTAATTTCAATTTAAATTTTACATTCCCGTTTTGGGAACATAAAAATAAATTTAAAAACCCCTAAATTTGTCATACGTTTTTTTTCGATTATTTTTTTTAAATTTATTTTAATAAATTAATTATTTTAAATTTGTAAAGGTTTTGTGGTTTGGTTTTGTTTTCCAAAAAACCCAAAAACCCCCACTCAAGGGGAACCTTCCTTTTTCTTCCCTTTTAAAATTGAAATTTTTTTTTTTTTAAAATGTGTTCTGGTTTCTTTGTTTTTTTCGGTAGATGTTTTTATCTATTTTTTGAAAAGGAAAAAAAATTTCGGGTTTTGTTAAATTTTTAAACAAATACATTGGATTTGGGTAGACTTAAAACATGATAGAGGGTATTTAATTTTTATTAATAGCAAATACAAATCGTTTCTACCAAAAACCCAATTTAAAACAAGGAATAAATACTGAGTATAAACCATTTTTGGTTTCAAATTTCCCAAATTTTTTTTAAAGAAAAAAGAATTTCATTAAATATTATATCTCAGCTATAATTTAAAAAAAGGGTTTTGGCTCTCAGTTTCCCTTTTTCCAACTTAAAGAGGAAAAAAAAAAACAAACCGGACTCCATGTTTTTAAAAACAAAATGAAAATCCATTTAAACCGGTTTTTTGGGGGGGGGTTTTTTTAAAAAGGAGGGGTTTGTGTTGGGGATTTTAAATCCCAAGGGGGTTTTTCCGCAGGATCTGGCCGGGTGCGTGGGAGGGGCCTTTTTTTAAAAGGAGGGATTTAAATTTTATTATTATAATTTAAATTTTTATTATTTTTCAACACACACACACAACACACACACACACCACACACACAACAAACACACACACAAACACCATATATATATATATATAGATATATTATATAATATATATATATATATCTAACATATACACACATATATATGTGTGTGTGTCTGTGTGTCTGTGTGGTTTGTTGTCTGATATATATTATTAATATATATATCTATTATATATAGATATATATATATATACATATACATCACTACATATATATATATAATAGAATATATATATAATATATATATATATATATATATTTATATATACTATATATATTATATTATATACATATATATATTATATATATATATATATATTATAAATATGACATATATACATACACACACACACAACCACCACCACACACACCCACACACACACACACACACACACACACAAACACACACATACACACCACACACCCATGTAGATCCATATGATCAGCAGGATTGCCCATGCTGAAACAGATTGTAAATCAGGAAAAAGAGGACAAGAAACGCACATCAGCTTTCCTTGTTTTCCATTCGTCGTTTTATTAACAGGCAACGACATAGAGATAAACACATCAAGAGACGCGTGTGTTTCTGGTGAGTCTCTCTGTGTGTGAGTTAAATCATTCAAACCAAAAATTACGTAAAGAAAGGGAAAAAGAAGAAGAAGAAGAAGAAAAAAAAATAGGACTCTGATGGAATGAAGATCAAAATATTATCAAAGATGCATATTCCAGTTGTCATTTATAACCAATTCTAGTATTTTCACAACTGGCGAGTGTTCTAGAAAAGCGTGATAAAATCGAGGGGCTTTTGCTCTTTTTTGGAAGATATGTTCAAAGTTTCCGCGCACGTGTGGCCATCAGTCACTGGGATCATGCGGGGCTCCGGGAGGGGGTCGGTTGGCGAGGGCGGGCAGCAGGAAAAATAAGGCAGGTGGAATGGATAAAGGTTAGAAAATTAAAGAGTACAGAAAGGAATGAAATATAGATATTAATTGCTATATCGCTTATCTATGCAAATGTGTGTGTATACTCGTGGAAATCTAAAACTTCCTTCTCCCTGGCATAAGGGTGAAATTAAGGCTACGAATTACTGTGGTTTAATTGCTTAGTACCCTGAGGCGAGGAGGAGCAACGAGTGGAACATAAATATTTTAACATATGCTCAGATTTGCAAGACGGCTGAGCAGCAAAGCGTTAGATTTAATGTGGGAAAGAACAGGGTTGGAGAAAGGACCAACATACATGCACACACACACACACACACAAACACTCACACACACACACACACAACACACACACACACACACACAACAAATGCTTATAGATATATATATATATATATATATAATATATTTATATATATATATATAACATATAATATATAGATATATATATATATATTCCTTATCTTGATATATATATATATATACTAATATTATATATATATGCGCATATATTCTGGAGTGTATCTTTGAAGTGGTGATGAAGATGTTGGTGAGAACCAATCTGTTAACCGAGGAGGTTCAACCTTGCTGATAGGCCGAGATCGGAAAGATGGAAATGTGGGCAGTATTCTTTAGGACGAATGCATACTAAGACACGGTTCACTTTCAGCGAGGTAAGCCGCTTGGTCGCTCAGTTTGACGACCCCGCAGAATAAGGAAGCGATGATCAGGCGAGGAGGGTGGCCGCTCGCATCGCCAGGCGAGCACGCCCTTGATCAACGCGAGGGGTTGCCGCTCGATTGGTTATCATTGTTCTCGTGATATCTAGGCCGACCTTTTGTCAAATAAAACACTGCGGAATTGTACCACTTGTTTTACTCATCCTTCTCGGCTCTGAGGATTTACTCTGCAGTAGCACGGCTAAACAGGTTGAAGGAGGACTTGCTAATGCGACGCCAAAGATTCGGGGTTTATTGTAATGCAGCGACGCCAAATAAGATTCTTGCCATTGATATGCTGAGGAAGCTGGCACTAGCACTAACTAAGTCGTGCAAGCTAGAAAAATATGATGGGAAAGTTCATTACCTGCAGCATAATGTCGAACGCCATGGAGAAGGCCACTTGAACCATTCTAAAACATCTCGAAATCAGATTTAAAGTTACCTCGGATAAGAATGTGTGCAAAGATAAAAACTGAATGGTTCCTGCAAGAGCACACATGATCCTCATTATCATATTGAAGGAGAAGTCACAGGGGTAGGTAAATGTGCATTTTGGCAGGTTCCTATTGTGTGTCTATAATTTGCAGATACAGTTCTAAAACTGAGGATTCCCAGAATTGAGGTCATGTTATATCACTGTAAACTTTACAGCGCCAAAGTCGTAAACCAGCATGGAAAAATTTAGAGTTCAGAGAGGCATCTGGCATAGGAACGTCGCAGGGGCAGGCTGAAGAAAAGAAACGTAATTTAATACAGAGTTTGAGAATAGAATATGTCCATCATGAAAATAAAGTCTGAGACAGGTCAAGAAAATTATAGGGACAAACTAGATAACAAGGTATGGACAGCCACAAGTATCCCTTGAAGCCTGTCTAGCCTGTTACCTCTATACTCGCTGGGCTAAGGCATAACGAATGAAATATTGGTCGTGCTCTAGCAAAGTATAAAAAATATACAACTCCTTTCCTTTTTTTTTTTTTTTTTTTCGTCCCCCTTTTTTCTTTTTTTCTTATCTAATTTTTTCTGTTTTAACAGAAGGCTTTGCTGGCTTTTGATGAAAAATATAGAACACAAACTTCATGCTTCAAACCAAGAAGTCAGTAGACAGATTGTCTGGCAACAGGATCCATGAACTCGTCAAAAGAGCATTGGAGATCGTCGGTTACCATGCAGAAGACCGAGTTGCGTGTCTTCAAGGCCTGATACTGCCAGTTTTGCTCTATGGAACTGAAACCTGAAACGCCTATCAGTGTCTGGAGTCTCGCTTGATCCTTTTGTAACAAGTCCCTTCGCCGATCATGGGGTACGGTGGCAGGACCACGTGTTCCAACGGCGGTTACACCGTGAGATGGCATGGGACCTGTTACTGATAATCCGGGACACCAACTTAGGCTATATGCCACCTAGCTCGTCTCCTCTCCCCCACTGTGGACGACCTGCCCCACCCAGGTTGTATCCTGCGACGACAACCCTGGGTGGAGGAGACCTGTGGGACGACCAGGACATCATGGCTTGGGCAGCTCGGACGGAAACATGTCGGGAGGAATTGGAGATGGCGCCGTGGGCCTGTCTGGAGATCGCCCGAGGGATCCTCGTGGCAGGGAAAGCGATGGTGGATGATGCCATGCGCCCCTCGGCGTAGCCCCTTGATGATGATGAAATATATGTATATATATATATAT
Source organism: Penaeus monodon (assembly GCF_015228065.2). Classification (NCBI taxonomy): domain Eukaryota; kingdom Metazoa; phylum Arthropoda; class Malacostraca; order Decapoda; family Penaeidae; genus Penaeus; species Penaeus monodon. Next base: position 8,874 of record NW_023661185.1, read on the forward strand.
ATATATATATATATATATATATTATATATATATATATATATATTCATCACCATTAGGCCTGAATTCAGTCCACTGCTGGACAAAGCCCTCCCAATCTTTTACAACTTTGTCTGTCTTGCATTTTGTTTAGAGTCTGGCTCCCAATTCCGTTACGCCATCTTGTCATTGGTCTGGTTCTGGCCTCTTATGTTATGCTATAAGCCCAGTCTGTTCTTTGATTGTTCATACTGTCGTCCTGTCCTCCGATATATATGACCTGCCCCATTTCCCATCCACAGCATCAAACCTCCCATCCCTCTCACCCTGGCACGTATATATAGTCTCCAATAATTTGTGTATTCTTAGTTTCTGATCAATAGGCTATAACTCGAGGATTCCTTAGTTACAGACTTTTCTTTTTAAACATAACGGTAAGGAAGCCTCTAGTATGCTCTGGTCTACCATAGGCACTAAAAACTAGACTAATGCATCTGCTTGATTCTCTTCGTGTTTGTCGAGTTGCCCTAGATGTATATATACTTGTCCACGTACCACTTAGTGCTTCGCCATGTACATATATCTGTTCGAATGAAACCTACTGTTGAACATGATTTTATTTTGTCATCCTAAGTCCAACTTTCAGACTTTCTCTATTCAGATCATTTATTAGTTGTCGCATTTCGTTTGCAGGTTCACTGAAGAGAACAATATTATCTGCAAATCTTAGATTGATTCAGGCTATTTGTCTCATATTTTGATACCCTTCCGTTCCATTCTAGCTTCTGAATATTTTCCACAAGCTGTAAAACAGTTTAGATGGTACGCTTCTGTTTAACACCAATTTTTATCGGTTTCGTGCACACACGGCTCACACACACACACACACAACACACAACACACAACACACACACACACACACACCACACACACACACACACCACACACACAACAAACACACACACACAACAGACGCACAAAGCACACGCACGCACACAACACACAACACACACACACACACACACACACACAACATATATCATATATATATATGTCTAATGTATATATATATATATATATCTATATACAGATACACTATATACATATAAGACATACACACAAATGTATATATCTATCTATCTATTTTATCTATATATCTATCTATCTATCTATAGTATATATGTATTATATATGTATATATATGTATATATACATATATGCAGTTAATATATAATATATATATCTATATATATATATATATATATAATATAATATAAATATATATATATAATATCTATGTGTGTGGTGTGTGTGTGTGTGGTGTGTGTGTATGTATGTATTATACATATATATATACATACATACACACACCAACCACACACACACACCCACCACACACATTATATATATATATATATTATATATATATATATATATATTATATATATATAATATATCATTATATATATATATATATATATAAATGATATATTTGTAATATACATATATGACATATATATACATAATATATGATAGATAGATAGCTAGATAGATAGATAAATAGATAGCTAGATATATACATTCTTGTGTGTTATGTTCTATATATGTATATATATATAATATTATATATATATATATATATCATATATATAATATATATATATATATGTGTGTGTGTGTGTGTTGTGTGTGTGTGGTGTGTGGTGTGTGTAGGCGTGCGTGTGCTTGTGCTGTCTGTTTGTGTGTGTGTGTGTGTGTGTGTGTGTGTGTGTGTGTGTGTGTGTGTGTGTGTGGTGGTGTGTGTGTTGTGTGCGTGTGTGTGTGTGTGTGGTGTAGGTGAGCGGTGTGCACGGAAACCGAATATAAAATTGGTGTTAAACAGAACGACCATCTAAACTGTTTACAGCCTGTGGAAATATTCAAGGAAGTAAGAATTGGAAACGAAAGGTACAAAATATGAGACAAATACATGAAACAAATCTAAGATTTTCAGGATAATATTGTTCTCTTCAGTGAACCTTGCAAAACGAAATGCGAACACAACTAATAAATGCTCTGAAGAGAGAAAGCTGAAAGTTGGACATTAGGAGAAAACAAGAAAAATAAAAATCATGTTCAACGTAGAGTTCAATTGAAACAGATAATATGACAAAGGCGAACACTAGGTAGTGGACAAAGTATAATATACATACTAGGGAACGTCGTACAAACCGAAAGAGGAAATCAAGCGAGCATTAGTCTAGGTGTAGTGCCTAGGTCGACACAGAAGCATACTAGAGGCTCCTTCCCGTTATGTTTTAAAAGAAAAGTCTTTAACTAAGGAATCCTCCGAGTTATAGCTATGGATCAGAACATGAATCAACCAAATTATGGAGGACTATATGAAAGTGCCAGGGTGAGAGGGATGGAGAGGTTGATGCTGTGGAATGGGAAAAAATGGGCAGGTCATATAGTATCGGAGACAGGACGACAGATGAAACCAAAATAAAGAAACAGACTGGGTATAATAACATAAAGAGGCCAAGAACCAGACCAATGACAAGAGGCGTAACGAAAATTTGGGAGCCAAGACTCTAAACAAAAAATGCAAGACAGAACCAAGTTGTAAAGATTGGGAGAGGCTTGTCCAGCAGTGGACTGATTCAGGCTAATGGGATGATATATAGATATATATATATATCTATATCGATATTAGTATATATATATTAATATACATATATATCCATCATTCATCAAGGGGCTAACGCCGACGGGGGCGCATAGGCAGCATCACCATTCGCTCCTTGCACGAGGATCCCTCGAGGCATTATCCAGACACCCCGGCCCACGGCCCATCTCTAATTCCTCGCGACATGTTTCGCCGAGCTGCCCAAGCCATGATGCCTAGTCGTCCACAGGTCTCCCTACACCCAGGGTTGTCTCGCAGAGAGACACCTCGGTGGCAGGGGCGTCCACAGGGAGACGAGCTAGGTGGCCCATATAGCTAAGTTGGTGATCCCGGATTATGCAAGTAAACAGGTCCCATGCCAGTCTCACGGTGTAACCGCCGGTTGGACACGTGTCCTGCCAACTGCTACCCCATGATCCGGCGAAGGGACGTGTTACAAAAGGCACAAGGAGAGACTCCAAGACAATGGATAGCGTTCAGGGGTGTCAGTTCCATAGAGCAAAACTGGCAGTATCAAGCTTGAAGACACGCAAACTCGGTCCTTCTGAATAGGTACGATCATCTCAAATGCTCTTGTTGAATTCGAGTTCATGGCTCCTGTGCCAGACCAATCTTGCTACTGACTTCTTGGTTGAAGTCATGAAGTGTGTTCTATATTTTCATCAAAAGCCACAAAGCCCTTCCTCGTTTAAAACAGGAAAAAAAATTTAGAATAAGAAACAGGAAGTTGTATATTTTTTTATACTTTGCTAGAAGCCAAGACAATAAATTTCACTTCGATTATGCCTTTATCCCAGAGAGTAATAGAGGTAACAGGCTAGACAGGCTTAAGGGATACTTTGCTGTCCATACATTGTTATCTATTTGTCTAATTTTTCTTGACATGTCTCAACCTTTAATTTTCAAGATGGCACATATTCTATTCTCAAAAACTCGTATTAGAATTACCTTTCCTTTCTTCAAAGCCTGCCACGGCGAACAGT
>NW_023661186.1:0-5000 GCF_015228065.2 Penaeus monodon
TGCGAACTGATTAAAGAAAATCCTCCTATTTTTTTTATTTTGAAATAAATCAAAAACAAAAAAAAAACGACTTAACAACTGAAAAATTTTAAATAAAACCGACTAGTGGTACTTTACACCCTCTTCTCTGGCCTTTTTTTTTTTACTATCGGGCCCTTCCATTATATCTGGTTCCTGACTAAATATAGCGCGGCCCGCGATAACCGACACGACCTGCTGCGAACGGTCCCCTTTAGGATGCTGGGGAAGATGCCAAAACGTGGACCAAGATGTGGAAAAATTTTTTGGATGGGCCCCACCTGCCGGGACGACATGGGCAAAGCCGAGACCGGAAATTTTGCCCAGTTTGTTCCAAATGACTTTGGCTAGTAGCTCTGCCCTTTACCCATTCAGCAGGTGTTAAAAAGTATTGGTGAAAGGACCACCCTTGCCGCCCCGAATTAACAGGGAAGAATTTTGACGGGCCCCATCAACTTTACACTTTCGCCCGGGTATATGGGCTTGCATTAGGCAATTCTTTTCAAAATTTCCCCCTGAGTCTCAAAATTTTCCATGGCGTTTCTCCATGAAAGGGTCAAATCCCTTCTTGGGGTCGATGTAGGTTTGTTAGCAACCTATGCCAACTCATAGGGCGTTCCAAAAATTACTTGAAGCGCTAAGATCTGTTATTGTGGACTTACGGATAAAGAATTTTGTGGCAAAACTTTGCGGGTTATCGAGCATTAAAATGCCAAGGTAGTTGCTACAGCCCAACGACCCCCTTTTCAAGAGGGATGACCACTCTCAACAGGTAAAGGGGGTTGGTATAGGCCAAGGGCGGTCAGCGCTGCATGCCCTACTAAGGTTCACCCCCCACCTTTAGAAGTTCAGCAGGGCTATCACATACTGCTGCGGCTTTCACATTCAGTTTGGGAAAATTTGCCATCTTACCCCATTGGGTGGGGAGGCCTCACTGAGTGGGGCTGGCCAGGTATTGTGATACCACTTGCATCCAACTAAATTTGGGGAAGTCTGCCTGTACACTCTCAAATACCAGCCCAAAGTTCACAAACCCCAACAGACTGGATTATCTGTCCACCCCCTGATTTAGTTTAGCTTTTTTTCAAGGCTTGGTAGGGGGGGGGAAAGGTCCTTACCAAAAAATGGCCTTCAACCTCCTCAGCAGACCTGATAACTTTTTCCTGTCCCTTCTACTTTGTCCAAGCCCTATGCACCAAAGAACAATGCAAGACCTGACTGCCATTCATCCGAGCCATGCAACACGCTTCAGTGACCTCCAATGTCTCAAGGGAGATGGAATTTTGCCTTGCCCTTGGGTGTATGCCAAAAGACTCCTGTGTTGCTTCGAGTGTTTTGTGCTTGAAGACCTCCCACGAGCAAATGGTCCCTTGGTTACAAGTTTTGTGAAACGTCAAGACGCAATAGTGAACCACAGGGACACTCCCCCTCCCTCATCTGTCCAAGTGAAACCCTTAAAATGCCATGGGTTACGTTTTGGAATCGATCAAAAATGCAATAGTGAACCCACAGGCACACTCCTCCTCCCTCAATCTGTCCAAGTGAAACACCTTAAAATGGCCACTGCCTACCCGGATAGCTCAAAACTGAGGTTAAGCCTCAGGCGGTCACTCTAGGTGTATGCTACCTCTGCCACTCCCCAAATAAAGGGGGTCAGCAGACTGTAGGGCCCCCCGTCCGCCTGTGGGGTTCCCTAGGGCTTTGCCCCACAAAAGCGTTGTCGGTGAGTTATCTGGGGGGAGGAGGGCTAACAAGGCCCACCTCCCCCAAGCTTCCCAATTATCTTTGGGGTCTCCTGCTGCTCCAAGATCTCCCACACTTTAACCTGGGACCACAAGGTGCTCATTACGGGGTGGCCACGAGGAGGCACTGCAAACTGATGAGAAGGGCTGTAAACATTATTTTATATATAATATATAATTAAAAATTTATATATATTATATATACATAATATAAAATAATAATATATATTTATATATTATATATATATATTATTTAAATATATATTTATATTATATATATATATATATTAATATATTTTTTAAATATATAATATATATTATTATAATATTAATAATAAAAATTTTAAAAATATATATATTATTATTTTATATATATATTATTTAAAATATATATATTTTAATATACCCTTTATTGTAATGACTAAAACCGTTGTTACAGTGGCAACGACCAAAGGCGCTCATTGCAAGTTGGGGCTTTTTGTTTGTTTTTTTACACTTTTGGAAATTTAAGGGGGGAAAAAATGTATGATCCTTATCTGAAACTTTTTATCTTTTTTTGGTTTTTTATAAAAAAAAGAAACCAATACTTCAAAGGATCGTAAGAAAATCCACACATATAGAAAAAATATTCCCCTTTATTACTTACTGCCACACAGGTGCACAAGACTGCCGATCTATCTGCTTTGCCGCCTTCCTCTGTCCTCCGCTGTCTTGCCGAACTGCCTCTGCTCCGTTCACGGTCGTTCACGTTCCCCCTTTCTGGTCCGCCCTTTCTCCCCCCAAAGTTTTGCTTCCCCGGCTGTCCCTTTAAACTGTCAGGAATTAAAGGGCAAACGTATCGGAGGGTATTAAGATGGTAACGTGGTAGGGGAAGGGGTCGTTTGTCAGATCACCCATGTGAGATCCCCGTAATCGCAATCTGTTTCGCTACACACACACACACACACATCACCCCCACACACACAAACACACACACCACACACACAACCACACACATATATAATATATATTTAAAATTTTATAATTATATTTTTATATATATAATATATATAGATAAAAAATATTTTAATATATATATATAATATTATATATTATATATATATATAATTTTTGTTTTTGTGTGGGGGTTTTGTGTGTGTGTGCGTGTGAAATATATATATTATATATATTATTTTTTATATAATATATATTATATATATTATATATATATAATATTATAATATACACAATTAATTCACTTCTGATCGTGTATATATTCTAAATGAAAATTTTTTATAAAAAACAAAAAAAAAAAAAATCTAAAGAATTTGATAGTGACGATAGATATGATATTTATATACACCATTTATTTCTATGTGTGTGTGTGTTGTGTGTACACACATATATATGTATATGTCTATTTATTTATTTATTTGCATATAATAATAATTTTAATATATTTAATAATATATAATATATTTTTATACATATAAGATAGATAGATAGATAGATAGATTCCCCTATATGATATATATAATAAATATATATATATAATATATATATATTTATATTATATATATAAAATTATGATATTTTATATATATTATATATATATATATATATAATATATATATTATTTATAAGATTATTTGGTGTGTTGTTGGTGTGTGTGTGGTGGGGGTTGTATTACGTATATAGTATATGTATATATATATTTATATATATATTTTTTTTATGTGTGTGTGTTTGTTTGATATAGATATATATTTTACGCAGTACATGCTGCATAAATACATACCACACCCTCAATAAAAAACAGACAAAAACCCCAACACACACACACAAAATACACAAACCACACACACACACAAACACACACACCACACACAAATATTTTAATATATATTAAATATATTATTTTTAATATATATTAAAATTTAATTATATATATATACTTTATATAATATTTTAATATATATTATATATATATAATATATTAATGTGTGTGTGTTTTGTGTGTGTGTGGTGTGTGTTTTATACGTTAATAATTACTTTATATATTCATCATCATCATCAAAGGGGCTAACGCCGACGGGGGATGGCCGCATCCCCCTTCGCTTCAGCCACGAGGATCCCCCGAGGGGAGTCTCCAGGCAGGCACCGGCCCATCTCTAATTTTCCCCCGCAGGTTTCGTCGAGCTCCCAAGCCATGTCTCTTAGGCGCCCCAGGTCTCCTCCCCCAGGGTTGTCCGCAGGAGACAACCGATGGCGGGTCGTCCATAGGGGAAGCGAGCTAGTGGCCATATAGCCTGATTGGCAATCCCGATTAGGCAATAAAAGATCCCTGCCCTCTCACGGGTAACCCCCGGGTTGACACTGGGCCGCCCAAATGTACCCATAATCCGGGAAGGGCTTGTTACAAAAGGCATCAAGGGGGACTCCAAAACACTGAAACTCCGGTTTCGCTCCATAAACAAAACTGGCCCGTATCGACCTTTAAGACACCAGCTTGGCCCCCCTTGCTAGGTACCCAATCTCCAATGCTCTTGTTGATCAGTTCATGGCCCTGTTCCCGACCATCGTCTAGACTTCTTTTTCTGACAAACCCAGAGATATGGAACAACCTACAAGGGAGTAAAATTTTTGTAACTTTTAACGTCCTCGCCCCAAACATGGATTGCTGAAAGGGTTCCCCTAACGGCCCCCAAAATCCTGAATCTTGGGCTTGGTCCAAGGACCTCTAGGCCTAGGGGGGGTTCGCCTCATGCTAAATGCCCTCAAAGCCGCCACAATTGACTCCAAAGGGCTCAGATAGGATGGAACATCTCGGGAAAGTCAAAGGGCTGGGCCTTAAATTGCCTAGTTGCTCACCTGACCGGGTAGTAGCTTGCCCATTATCCTCCAACAAGTGTTTAAAAGTTTTGGTGAAAGGGCACAGCCCTTTCCTCCCCTGAAATTTAAAAGGGGGGAAGATCGTACCCCCCCCCACACTTTAAAATTTCAGTACCCTATAGGGTTCTATAGGCCAAAAATCGTGTCGGAATTCCCCCGAGCCCCAGGATCTCCTACGCTTTCCCCTGCCCCATCAAACGCCCTTTTTGAGGTATGTAGGCTGCAAACAACCCCCGACCCAAAATCCGAGGGGTTCCCAATTACTCAAAACTCAGTATACAGTTATTGTGGACTTTCCAGGAGTAAATCCAATGCTCCGGGCCCTTTTGCCTCAGTATGGTTGCGGGTCCCTTTCGAAAATGTGGGGGA
>NW_023661186.1:10000-17982 GCF_015228065.2 Penaeus monodon
TATAATATATAATATATATTTATCTATAGAAAATGGATATGCATGCGCATGGTGTGCATATGTATATAAAATGTACACATATGTATATTGTACATATATAAAAATATATATATATAAAATATATTATATATATATATATATAAGATATATTATATATTTTAATTGTGTGTGTGTGTGTTGTGTGTATCGATATTTATTAATGTGCATATGCATTTTCTTTCATTATTATGTGTTATAGATATTATGTAATGTGATAATCCCATGTTTTCCATTTATTCTTGGGAAAAATATGAATTGTGATAAAATATAAATATTCTACATCTATGAGCATAATGTGATCCTAAGAATATATCTCAATACTTAGGAAATACGGGAAAACATGTGAACATTTCACTAGAATCGCCATGCTCTAGCAACAAAATAGTTATTTGAAAACTGTGTGCTGTGTGGTGCACGGTAGCGATCTCGTCGCATCCCTCGCCGCCAGTGGATGGTAACCCCGGCCATTCCTTGCACACGGGGTCATTTAAAAGCAAAATGAAACAGACAGTATGTTCACCAAGAAAATTCCATTGTAACAATGGAATCAAACCAAACCTAATCGCAGTGAAAATGCTTTTTTATAAAAAGGCCATGGCTAAGAGCGAAACTCACCTTTATCTTTTGTAGCCTCGCTTTTTTATTAACAGTTTTAAATTTTTTGCACAAATAACAATAGTCACTATTTTTTTTTATAAAAATCTTTATGCATAGCCCCGGACATATTTGAGTGTTCCCGGGCGAATGAGATACGGGGGTATGTTTTTTTTTACAGAATGTGTTTAATGGTCAAAGAATATTACGGAAATTATATTTCTACTAATCAATTTACTTCTTGTGTATTTGTAATTGAATATGAAGGCGTAAACTATATATCCTTTTAAATGTAGTTGATATCAATTAACAAAATGTGAATATTCAAAATATTTAAAAAAGTGTGGAAGTCCCGAACCGATGTCGATAGACGAAGGGAAAAAATATGATGGGAGGCGCTTTGGGCTCGCGCTTTTTTCATCTGATTTCGGTAGTTCAAAATCATTTTATTTGTAATTTTAAGATGTTGAAAACGAAGAACTTGTATAAAATGTTATTTCCTATTGTAATATCAGTAAACATTGGTTGATGTTTTTACTATAATTCAAAAATAAAATCAGATTCGTCAACTTAAGCACGAGCTTTTGGCAGTGTAAGAACAATGCAGCGTTGCTGTCGCGACCAGCTGGGAAGTGTCGCCAATAAAATTTAGCGACAGTTTCTAGTGTCGTAAGAGTTTTTTTGTCAGCGAAAAAAGGGGCTCAGATTCGTCATCTTAAGCACGATTCTTAGACATAGGGGTCGAGTCGAGCCTTTGGCAACAGCGTAGAAACAATGGCAGAGTTTGCTGTCGCGTCCCCCAAAATTGTGCTAATGAAATTTGCACAGTCCGTGTATATATATGTATATGTATATATATACATATATTGTATATGTATATATATATATATATTTTAATATTTTATATATATATATATATATATATTATTTATTTATATATAATATTTAATGTGTGTGTGTGTGTGTGTTTGTCTGTCTGTCTGTTTCATTTTCTGTGTGTGTGTGTGTGTGTGTGTGTACAGTTGCGGAATTACGTTTCAGTACACTTGATGGGTCCCATTTTTGTACATCTGGCAAAACATCGTTGTAAACAGAGTAAATAGTATTTTTTTGAATGAGTGAAACCCTAGACTGTTTGTAACAAAGGGGTGTGATTTGGGAGAGTATAAATGACCAACACGTGTATTAGTATCTATTTTTGGAAACTATAAGCCTTTGTCTTTCGTTTTCTTCAAACAAATGTAACAAAACATGTATTTTGGGTTAATGACTTCGGATGGATAATTTTTTAAGTGTGATTTCCGGAATTTTTGGTTCACATGGCAATAAACCCATGGAGGTGAGGCAGTAGTCCCCTTTTTTCACACAATAATTTTCAATTTTAAGTGCTGTTTCTTTAAACATAAAAACGCCCCTTCTTTAAACATCTATGTATGGCACCCAAGCAAGTAAAAAACTTTTTAAAACGTTATACCCATGCAAAAGCTTCTCGTGGGCCGGGCTACGGGCCCTTTTTCCTCTCTCTCTCTCTTCTTTTCCCCCTCTCTCTCCTCTCCTCTCCTCTCTCTCTCCTCTCTCTCCTCTCTCTCTCTCTTCTTTTTTTCTTTTACCCTCCCAAAAATACTGCTTAAACAAAAAAAAAATAGCTCATATCTTCTTAAGAACTAATATGGAGAAAAACCGCGTGGGTTACGTAAAATGTAAGAGTTTTTAACATTGTGTTTGGTGCGGGGGCGTGCGTGTGTTTTTGTGTGTTTTTTGTTTTTGGTGTGTGTGTGTGTGTGGTGTGTGGTGTGTGTGTGTGTGTGTGGGGTGTGTGTGTTGTGTGTGTGGGTTGTGTGGGGTGTGTGTGTTTGGGTGTGGGGTTAGGGAAATACTAAGTCAATACTTGGTTAGAAAACCCCCCTTATCATTTGGGGTTTCAAATGCTAAATTAAAATAGTTTTCGCTATATTATTCCAGTCGTGACTTTTCTCTGAGGAGTCCCTCCCGACCTTTGTTTGTTTCACTCGGGGAACTACGGGCTGGGTGTTCCAAAGGGGGGGCGAATGAAAAATTTGAAGAATTTACCCCCAAAAACATGTGCTGTATGATCCCTTTAATTCTCGAAAAAATCTTTTTCATTCTGATGAAAGGGGTTATTTTTGTTTGTAATTTTGTCTTTATTAAATCTTATTTCCTTTTTTTTTGTCCTGTAATCTTTATAGTTATGCGTGGGTGTAGATAAATGGCGTACTTGTTTTCGTAAAAAATCTTTTTATATTTTTCAGGGTTTTTTTAATTGATAATTCTTTGTTTTCTTTTTTTCGATCAAACACTATTAAATAAAAAGAAAATGTCTATTTATATTTTAAAAAAAAGGGAAAGCAAAACCCTTACTAAATATTCTGGCGCGTGTGCGGGGGAACTAGTTGTTTAAAAAATTTTTTTTTGAAAAAAAAAAAGTTTTTAAAATTAATTCCATCTTTAAACCCCCTTTTCGCGCAAAATACCATTAATATGTAGCTGTCAGAAAAAAATAGTAATAAAAAAATTGTAATATAAAAAAAAATAATAATATATATATATAAAGGGTTGTGTGTGTGTTTTGTGTTTTGTGTGGTGGTTGGTGTGGTGCGTGGGCGTGCGTGGTGGGTTGTGTGTGTTGCGTGCGTGCGTGCGTGGTGTGTGGTGCGTGGTGTGAAATATATTTAAAAAAAAGTCAAATTTTTCTTTTTTCTTTTCTCTGTAGAGGGATTCAGTAAATCGAATAATTGGTATTTTGAAGATATTTTTACTATCGGTTTTATTTTAATAGAAAAATGGTAATAACTAGAAAGAAAGACCATACTGGCAGTCATACTTTATAATAGAAAAATCATTATTCAAAACCCTGTCTAACCCCCGGGCATAACGTGCTTATACTGCTTAAACAAACTGAGTTCCAGTTTCCGCCGAAACCTTTCCAGCATAATCTGTTAGCTATTGGGGGGTCTTTCATTAGCTGTTTCCAAACATCGAAAATTTATTCGCCCAAAATATTTTCATCGGCTTTGAGCTACATGGTGCACGTATAGGGTTGTTTTCTGGGAAGTGTTAAAGGATAAACGTGCTGATGGGAGGAATATTTCTACAAACAATTTAAAATGTCTGTCTAAACTGAATCTCCTTCTTTTTTCGGCGAGTTCACCAACACCCTTATTGGACACGTGGCCTCCAAGCCGTTTCATAGAATGTCGTTTGTCGCATGAAAGTAAATAATGATAGATAATCAGAACATAAAATATGACGTATAGGGCCTACCATGTATAACACTTCCCGAGCGCTCTCCACATACTGCTGGATAAACTTAAGGTAAAGTTGGCAAAGACGGGTTTTTTCATAACGCTCTGTGATGATCCCATCTTCATCGTGCGGCTTGTTAGCGGGAGCTGTAGGGGTTTATATGGATTTTAGCTTCTTGGTGAAAGGCATCCGGAACGAGAGGGGTCGTTCAGGTGCCCTCCTCCTCCTACTTTATTGACCTGTATACCCCCCGAGCGAGAGATACCCGGGTCTCTGGTTATTTCACTGGGAGAGAAATTACTTTCCCTCCTCCAATGATGCGGCCTCTATTTCTAATTGCATATTGCTTAACGTCTATCTTGAATAGGGTGTCAGCTTGGCAGCCTCGTTTTCACTTCGATTTATCATGTGTCATTATGACGTCATATACCATCAGGCATATTTTCTTTCTCGTTTAGCATTTATTAAGATTCGTTGCGAAATGAATATTCAGGAGTCCATTTTCCTAAAGAGTATCAACTATACAGTTTAGTATTTTTATTTTCTAGATGGTCCCTTTTTTCTTCAAACTATTCAAATTCCAGTGTGAAAGAACCCTTTATAGATTCTTTATAAAGTTGGTAATGCCTGGGTAGCTAAATTCAATCTTCACTCTTATGCCTTTGTTGCTCACAGATAACATGAAGAACAGTGAAGAACAACTGTGAAGAACAATTTTTGCTGCAAGTAAATAAGTGTAAATTAACATAAAATGTCCCTACTAATTGGGTTTTTGTTGCAGCATTACAAAATAAACAAGAACAAATCAACATCATTTTGGTACATTACATAAACTTAGCCAGAGGTACTGATCCCAAAATTAAAGATAAACATAAATAAATACTGACTCTCACCCATATTATCCTCTACAGGCATTACCAACTTTCCATCGGTTTGCGAGAACACTACACAGCCTACAGCACAAGAATGATAATTTTTAAATGCTACATCAAACCTTCGTGATATCACCATTAAAAGGATTGTCTAAAACAGGTCTCATGTTCAGAAAGCACAACACACTAAAGTATAACTATTCGAACATACCGGTTAAAAACGGGTTACCCAACTATCTAGGAACGCCTAAGTCCTCTACCGTTGCACAGTCTGGGGGTTAAATTCCATAAAGTACCCTTGAAATCCACCAGAATTTCAGGAGCCCACGACGTCTCCAGCGTTCATATCTCGGCCATCACAAAGGGGCAGTCCCGAAACTCAAACCCACGTTGTCTTTTCCTTCGTTTCTATACACACACAATTTATTTCTATAGCAATGCAGGCTCGTATAATTGCATACCAGAATACATTTTCAACCTTTAGAAACATTATACGGTGAGAATACTCCACAAAATACAAATAAAAAACAAGGATCTTTAGCTTCAAAGAAAAGGGAAAATAATTACATGACATACTTAAGCAAATGACAGAAAATAAATCTACAGAAATCAAGAGGTTTAGAACTTACTACCAAAGCATGCATAATACAAATAAACTAATCGCTGTATTCTACAGGGTGAACAAACAAGCTTTTTAGATGACTTTTACCACCGGGAATCAATATTTCTATTGTAAAATATTAAGAATGTGTATCAAAGCTTTGGCATGCACTGACAATACAAGGGAAATATGAACTGCATACATTTAGATAAAAGTAAGAGCGAGATTAAATTCCTGTTCTTTAGAATGGACAAGATTTTTCTTTCAAGATATCTGATATAATACAGCAAATGTATTGGAGTGAGTTTTTTAGACTTGTTTTTCACCCTCCTTGGAACCACCGAGCTAGTAATTGAAACAGACATGTATTTTCTCACTCACCTGATCAAATGCAAGTCCTCAGAGAAACGCCATGAAATATGGAATAATAATAGCAAAAAGCATGCACAGATTTTAGAACAAGATAAAAAAAAAAACAAAAACTCAAAATAATCGAAATATATACATACTGATTAACTACTCATCATCAAATATTGACTTCGGATTACTAAAAACATTACAAACACGCGCCCCCCCCCCAAAACACACACACACACACACACACACACACAACACACACCACACACACACACACCCCACACACACACACATACACACATACACATACCATAAATTTACATCTTTGGTAGCCCTTACTCTTCTGAGGATCTCGTTGAATACTCGTTCAGTGTAAGGGCTGCGGTAGAACTACATTTCTCCGGCCCTATATTGCGGCCGAGTTTCTGTCGTCATTGCCCTGGACTCACAACCATAGGGAGAGCCCTCCTATACAAAGGTTTAACGAGTGTTTCAGTGGACAAGTTGGTGGACCTCCGACTTTTGGACCACCATTTATTTTTTTTTCTTTTACGATTTGGAGGCCAAGAAAGTTCGCTGGCTTCCCAACAGCATCAAAAAGTTTTAAAGGTCATTTACAGAAGTGGCCATGAGAACTGTATCATTTGCATAACGGAGGCTGTTGATCTTGCAACCATCGATAACGATTTTCTCTTGGCGATCTTCAGTCTCCCACAGGATAACACGACCTGGTCGGACACCTCGTTTAATGTGGAACCATTTTAGTTGTCCCATCGGTTTGTGCGGATTACTGCAAGTTGATTCTTAGTCTCATATCTTTGGTCATCTATCCGGATATTTGCGAGGATTTTTGAACAATTCAAAATGGCTCTCTCGGAAAGCATTCTCAGCCCAAAGATAGCATTCCTCGTCTTTATCCTTCAAAACCCCAAACTGGGTCTCTGGATTTCGAGTAGGAGTTGTCTTCTGATCCTTTGTAGGATGATTCTTCAGTAGGGTTTAAGAATAAGCGGCATTAGACTAACTGCGATAGAGTGACCCCTCAAATGTTCCTGGAGCCTTCGGTAGCGTAATGAATACTGATTTCGTCATTTCTTTAGGTGACCTGTCTGTCTCATAGATATCATTTAAAAATGTTTCAGATTGATATCAATAGCGTTTTCTCCAAAAACCCTAAGCAGCTCGATGTATACGCTGTCCGGACCTGCTCCCTTTCCCCAGATTCCATTTGATGTAGGGACCAACGCACTTCAGATCTGGTTGACCAGATTTTAATGTTTCCAGGACTAGATCTTTTGGCTCTTGCTCATCGTCAAAAGTTATTGGACAACTCGTCTCGTGAAGAATGCGGCTATCTACTGCTTTGATGCAATTTGAAAAGGAAAAGGATCGCTGACCAGTGATCTCTCATCCTTTAGGACAAATCTTTGGGATTACAGTTGATTTTTTTTACCTCGTCACATTAATCTTGCAACCACTTTTTTTGTACAGAGTATTTACTAATTCATATTGGATGGTGTTCTGTTTTGAAACCTGCCGTTTTCTTTGAGTCTGGGTGGAACCAAACTCGATGAGGGTTGCTTCTTTTCTGTTGTCGGGAAATTTCCTTAACGGCTGCTGCTTGGATATTCTCAATGAAGCACCAAAACGATGGTTCAATGTCTTTGTTAGAAGCCTCTGTTTTAAAAAAAACATCATCAATTAATTGGTCTGTAATGTACTGAGTTTTAACATTGGGGGCAAACTTTGCTTTCTTAATTTTTTTTCAGGGACAAACTAAATTTATTATCACTGGATTTTGATCTTAATTTTAGTTTGCACCCATAATGCTCGGGAGTTTCTGCTGCATTCCGTATCTTGAATTAAACATAACATTTTGTACATTAAACCAAGTATTTGTGATGACCCAGATTTTTCTCTGTAATTCTACCTCCACGTTCATTTCCCTTCCCCCTCACCCTGCGATCAAACTTCCACCTCTCTCTAGAACTCAGCATAAATCACTCATGAAATCTAATTTTTTATTTACATAATGAGAAAAATTCAGAAAACTGTGAACTGTCGATTGTGGGTCTCAGCTCCGTTTGGGAGCATATCTCTCACATCCGTTGTGGACTTGCTACTTCAGCATCCTTTGTGGAGCATATGCTACTTCAGCATCCCTTTTGGGAGCATATGCTACTTCAGCATCCGTTGTGGGAGCATATCTATTCAGATCCTTTGTGGGAGCATATGTACTCAGCATCGTTTGGGGG
>NW_023661187.1:0-17981 GCF_015228065.2 Penaeus monodon
TACTCAATATTCTCACGAACATTTCTATAATCTACTTGATACTAATTTATACATTTTTACTTCTATTATAATTATTCTCAAATTTTTTTCATTTCTCAATTATTTCTTTAATTATTAATGGTAATAGCTATTGAATTACTATAATTATTTCATTCTATACTATTCTTTAATTTTTATATAATTTTTTCTATCAATATTAATTCATTCTTCCATGTATTCTTGATAATATTAGGTATTCATCAATGTATTAATATTATTTCTTCTACTATAATGTAATTATTAATGATTTATTCAATATATCATTATCCTCTCGATGTATTACTATTTGATTTTGAACTATCATGTTTATAATCCAATTATTTTAATTAATAATTCTTTCAACCTAGTTCTTCTTTAAGTATTTACATATTCTAATAATGTTAATAGTATCTAATCATATAGATTGTATCGGATTGCTCTCGTGTTGATATATCATATTTCTTGTCGAATAGCTGCTTTAGCATTTCCCGTGACGCTTCTTTGAAGCCCAGGTGAACCTTTCCCAGTGATGCAATTAGTAAGCCATCCTCAGAAGAAAGGTCAACCTGGGCTGAAAACTATACTCATTTACTTCTGCTACACGATTTCCCTCGAAGCTTCTTTAAAGCCCAGGTGAACCTTTCCCAGTGATGATGTAATAATTCATTCTCCGAAGAAAGATCAACCTGGGCTAATTATCAGCAGTGCCGAGATGAAATCATATCGTCAGATTTGGACGAGTGCTGGATCTAGTCATGCTAAAATCAACCATGCACTACATACGCACTCTCCCAGTCTGAGATACATTTACCAAGAGACAACGGTTCCAATCAATATTATGTTGAAGCCCAGGTGAACCTTTCCCAGTGATGCTGTGAATTTTTCATCTTCCCAAGAAGGGTTCACCTGGGCTCATTTAGAGCGAGTGTACTGCCAATATTCCTTCACCGATAACATTTATACAATAATCACATGATCAGATCATTCACAATTCTCTATTCGGATTGACAATTATCTACTCGTGTCCCCAGTTCCCACATATGCTTTCGATAATATCATTTCTTTCAACAATGATCTATCTACTCGCGTCCCCAGTTCCCGCATTTCTTTACTTTAATAGGATTTCTTCACAACTATCAAACATCATCTCTTTCACTATATTAATATTATTTCGTCCACTATTCAGGTTTAATAAAGCTTATTGAAATACATTCATATCATTTATTTCAATCTATTACTATTTCTTTGAACGTATTGTTTATAATAATTTCTTTCTATCAATAGTGTTAATATCATTTCTTACTACCAATGTATTCTTGATAATTATTAAGGTATTCGATCAATGTATTAATATTATTTCTTTCTACTAATGTATTCTTGTTAATTATTAATGATTTAATTCAATATATCATTATCCTCTCGATGTATTACTTTCTTTCAACGTACTGTTTATAATCAATTATTAATAATAATTCTTTCAACCTAGTGTTCTTTTAATTTATTCTAAATAATGATTAGATTGAATATCATATCAGATTTGGTATTGCTCTCGTGTTGATATATCATATTTCTTGTCGAATAGCTGCTTTAGCATTTCCCGTGACGCTTCTTTGAAGCCCAGGTGAACCTTTCCAGTGATGCAATTAGTAAGCCATCCTCAGAAGAAAGGTCAACCTGGGCTGAAAACTATACTCATTTACTTCTGCTACACGATTTCCCTCGAAGCTTCTTTAAAGCCCAGGTGAACCTTTCCCAGTGATGATGTAATAAATTCATTCTCCGAAGAAAGATCAACTGGGCTAATTATCAGCAGTGCCGAGATGAAATCATATCGTCAGATTTGGACGAGTGCTGGATCTAGTCATGCTAAAATCAACCATGCACTACATACGCACTCTCCCAGTCTGAGATACATTTACCAAGAGACAACGGTTGCATTCATATTTGTTGAAGCCCAGGTGAACCTTTCCCAGTGATGCTGTGAATTTTTCATCTTCCCAAGAAGGGTTCACCTGGGCTCATTTAGAGCGAGTGTACTGCCAATATTCCTTCACCGATAACATTTATACAATAATCACATGATCAGATCATTCACAATTCTCTATTCGGATTGACAATTATCTACTCGTGTCCCCAGTTCCCACATATGCTTTCGATAATATCATTTCTTTCAACAATGATCTATCTACTCGCGTCCCCAGTTCCCGCATTTCTTTACTTTAATAGGATTTCTTCACAACTATCAAACATCATCTCTTTCACTATATTAATATTATTTCGTCCACTATTCAGGTTTAATAAAGCTTATTGAAATACATTCATATCATTTATTTCAATCTATTACTATTTCTTTGAACGTATGTTTATAATAATTTCTTTCTATCAATAGTGTTAATATCATTTCTTTCTACCAATGTATTCTTCTTTCAACGTACTGTTTATAATCAATTATTAATAATAATTCTTTCAACCTAGTGTTCTTTTAATTTATTCTAAATAATGATTAGATTGAATATCATATCAGATTTGGTATTTGCTCTCGTGTTGATATATCATATTTCTTGTCGAATAGCTGCTTTAGCATTTCCCGTGACGCTTCTTTGAAGCCCAGGTGAACCTTTCCCAGTGATGCAATTAGTAAGCCATCCTCAGAAGAAAGGTCAACCTGGGCTGAAAACTATACTCATTTACTTCTGCTACACGATTTCCCTCGAAGCTTCTTTAAAGCCCAGGTGAACCTTTCCCAGTGATGATGTAATAAATTCATTCTCCGAAGAAAGATCAACCTGGGCTAATTATCAGCAGTGCCGAGATGAAATCATATCGTCAGATTTGGACGAGTGCTGGATCTAGTCATGCTAAAATCAACCATGCACTACATACGCACTCTCCCAGTCTGAGATACATTTACCAAGAGACAACGGTTCATCAGGAACGTTGATTCATTTTGTTGAAGCCCAGGTGAACCTTTCCCAGTGATGCTGTGAATTTTTCATCTTCCCAAGAAGGGTTCACCTGGGCTCATTTAGAGCGAGTGTACTGCCAATATTCCTTCACCGATAACATTTATACAATAATCACATGATCAGATCATTCACAATTCTCTATTCGGTTGACAATTATCTACTCTGTCACATTTCCACATAATTTACGATTCATCCCTTTCATTTAATATGAGATTACTCTTTCCCATCCCTCATTCTTACTTTTAATAGATTCTCCAAACTCATCAAATCTATGTCTTTCATATATCTTCTAATTTCGTCACCTATTCAGTTTATAACTTTTCGTGAAATTCATTCACTTTCCATTATCCAATTCTTGTATTATTATCTTTGCAATCTATAACTTTATCATTCATTTTATCTTCCATATATAACTTCTATTTTATATTATTATCCAATTTTAATATCTTGATATTACATTTTAATTATATTTCATTATTACTTTTTAATATTTTATATTATTTTACTTATGTTTAATTATTATTATTTAATATATATGTATATATATTATCTTTCTACTTGTATTACTATTATATTATTAGTATTCTATCATGTAATTTTTTTTACTATGTAATTTCTGTAATATATAATGATTAAATTCAATATTCATTATCTCTCGATGATTACTATTTTTTATATTTATACATATTATATAAATTTCTTATGCTAACTTTCCAATGTTAATTAATATTAAGATATCTAGTGCTATTTAATCTTAATTCTAAATCAATGATTAGATTGAATATCATATCAGATTTGGTATGCTCTCGTGTTATATCATATTCTTGTCGAATACTGCTTAGCATTTCCCGTACGCTCTTTGAAGCCCAGTGAACTTTCCATGTGCAATAGTAAGCCATCCTCAAGAAGGTCAACCTGGGCTGAAAACTATACTCATTTACTTCTGCTACACGATTTCCCTCGAAGCTTCTTTAAAGCCAGGTGAACCTTTCCCAGTGATGATGTAATAAATTCATTCTCCGAAGAAAGATCTACATGGGCTAATTATCAGCAGTGCCGAGATGAAATCATATCGTCAGATTTTGGACGAGTGCTGGATCTAGTCATGCTAAAATCAACCATGCACTACATACCCACTCTCCCAGTCTGAGATACATTTACCAAGAGACAACGGTTGCATTCATATTTGTTGAAGCCCAGGTGAACCTTTCCCAGTGATGCTGTGAATTTTTCATCTTCCCAAGAAGGGTTCACCTGGCATCATTTAGAGCGAGTGTACTGCCAATATTCCTTCACCGATAACATTTATACAATAATCACATGATCAGATCATTCACAATTCTCTATTGGATTGACAATTATCTACTCGTGCCCAGTTCCACATATGCTTTCGATAATATCATTTTCTTTCAACAATGATCTATCTACTCGCGTCCCAGTTCCGCATTTCTTTACTTTAATAGGATTCTTCACAACTATCAAACATCATTCTTTCCTATATTAATATTATTTCGTCCATATTCAGGTTTAATAAAGCTTTATTGAAATACATTCATATCATTTATTTCAATCTATTACTATTTCTTTGAACGTATTGTTATAATAATTTCTTTCTATCAATAGGTTAATATCATTTCTTTCTACCAATGTATTCTCTTTCAACGTACTGTTTATAATCAATTATTAATAATAATTCTTTCAACCTAGTGTTCTTTTAATTTATTCTAAATAATGATTAGATTGAATATCATATCAGATTTGGTATTTGCTCTCGTGTTGATATATCATATTTCTTGTCGAATAGCTGCTTTAGCATTTCCCGTGACGCTTCTTTGAAGCCCAGGTGAACCTTTCCCAGTGATGCAATTAGTAAGCCATCCTCAGAAGAAAGGTCAACCTGGGCTGAAAACTATACTCATTTACTTCTGCTACACGATTTCCCTCGAAGCTTCTTTAAAGCCCAGGTGAACCTTTAGTGATGATGTAATAAATTCATTCTCCGAAGAAAGATCAACCTGGGCTAATTATCAGCAGTGCCGAGATGAAATCATATCGTCAGATTTGGACGAGTGCTGGATCTAGTCATGCTAAAATCAACCATGCACTACATACGCACTCTCCCAGTCTGAGATACATTTACCAAGAGACAACGGTTGCATTCATATTTGTTGAAGCCCAGGTGAACCTTTCCCAGTGATGCTGTGAATTTTTCATCTTCCCAAGAAGGGTTCACCTGGGCTCATTTAGAGCGAGTGTACTGCCAATATTCCTTCACCGATAACATTATACAATAATCACATGATCAGATCATTCACAATTCTCTATTCGGATTGACAATTATCTACTCGTGTCCCCAGTTCCCACATATGCTTTCGATAATATCATTTCTTTCAACAATGATCTATCTACTCGCGTCCCCAGTTCCCGCATTTCTTTACTTTAATAGGATTTCTTCACAACTATCAAACATCATCTCTTTCACTATATTAATATTATTTCGTCCACTATTCAGGTTTAATAAAGCTTTATTGAAATACATTCATATCATTTATTTCAATCTATTCTATTTCTTGAACGTATTGTTTATAATAATTTCTTTCTATCAATAGTGTAATATCATTTCTTTCTACCAATGTATTCTTGATAATTATTAAGGTATTCGATCAATGTATTAATATTATTTCTTTACTAATGTTAATTATTAATGATTTATTTCAATATATCATTATCCTCTCGATGTATTACTATTTCTTTCAACGTACTGTTTATAATCAATTATTAATAATAATTCTTTCAACCTAGTGTTCTTTTAATTTATTCTAAATAATGATTAGATTTGGTATTGCTCTCGTGTTGATATATCATATTTCTTGTCGAATAGCTGCTTTAGCATTTCCCGTGACGCTTCTTTGAAGCCCAGGTGAACCTTTCCCAGTGATGCAATTAGTAAGCCATCCTCAGAAGAAAGGTCAACCTGGGCTGAAAACTATACTCATTTACTTCTGCTACACGATTTCCTTCGAAGCTTATTTAAAGCCAGGTGAACCTTTCCCAGTGATGATGTAATAAATTCATTCTCCGAAGAAAGATCAACCTGGGCTAATTATCAGCAGTGCCGAGATGAAATCATATCGTCAGATTTGGACGAGTGCTGGATCTAGTCATGCTAAAATCAACCATGCACTACATACGCACTCTCCCAGTCTGAGATACATTTACCAAGAAAAACGTTCAGCAACGTTCTCATATTTGTTGAAGCCCAGGTGAACCTTTCCCAGTGATGCTGTGAATTTTTCATCTTCCCAAGAAGGGTTCACCTGGGCTCATTTAGAGCGAGTGTACTGCCAATATTCCTTCACCGATAACATTTATACAATAATCACATGATCAGATCATTCACAATTCTCTATTCGGATTGACAATTATCTACTCGTGTCCCCAGTTCCCACATATGCTTTAATAATATCATTTCTTTCAACAATGATCTATCTACTCGCGTCCCCAGTTCCCGCATTTCTTTACTTTAATAGGATTTCTTCACAACTATCAAACATCATCTCTTTCACTATATTAATATTATTTCGTCCACTATTCAGGTTTAATAAAGCTTTATTGAAATACATTCATATCATTTATTTCAATCTATTACTATTTCTTTGAACGTATTGTTTATAATAATTTCTTTCTATCAATAGTGTTAATATCATTTCTTTCTACCAATGTATTCTTGATAATTATTAAGGTATTCGATCAATGTATTAATATTATTTCTTTCTACTAATGTATACTAGTAAATTATTAATGATTTAATTCAATATATCATTATCCTCTCGATGTATACTATTTCTTTCAACGTACTGTTTATAATCAATATTAATAATAATTCTTTCAACCTAGTGTTCTTTAATTATTCTAAATAATGATTAGATTGAATATCATATCAGATTTGGTATTTGCTCTCGTGTTGATATATCATTTCTTGTCGAATAGCTGCTTTAGCATTCCCGTGACGCTTCTTTGAAGCCAGGTGAACCTTTCCCAGTGATGCAATTAGTAAGCCATCCTCAGAAGAAAGGTCAACCTGGCTGAAAACTATACTCATTTACTTCGCTACCGATTCCCTCGAAGCTTCTTTAAAGCCCGTGAACCTTCCATGATGAGTAATAAATTCATTCTCCGAGAAAGATCAACCCGGGCTAATATACAGCAGTGCCGAGATGAAATCAAATCGTACAGATTTGGACGAGTGCAGGATCTAGTCATGCTAAAATCAACCATGCACTACATACGCACTCTCCCAGTCTGAGATACATTTCAAGACTTCAAGAGACAACGGTTGCATTCATATTTTTGAAGCCAGGTGAACCTTTCCCAGTGATGCTGTGAATTTTTCATCTTCCAAGAAGGGTTCACCTGGGCTCATTTAGAGCGAGTGTACTGCCAATATTCCTTCACGATAACATTTATACAATAATCACATATCAGATCATTCACAATTCTCTATTCGGATTGACAATTATCTACTCTGTCCCAGTTCCACATATGCTTTCGATAATATCATTTCTTTCAACAATGATCTATCTACTCGCGTCCCCAGTCCGCTTTCTTTACTTTAATAGGATTTCTTCACAACTATCAAAATCATCTCTTTCACTATTAATATTATTTCGTCCACATTCAGGTTTAATAAAGCTTTATTGAAATACATTCATATCATTTATTTCATCTATTACTATTTCTTTGAACGTATTGTTTATAATAATTTTTCTATCAATAGTGTTAATATCATTTCTTTCTACCAAAGTATTCTTGATATTATTAAGGTATTCGATCAATGTATTATATATTTCTTTCTACTAATGTTAATTATTAATGATTTATTTCAATATATCATCCTCTCGATGTATAAATAATTCTTTCAACGTACTGATAATAATCAATTAAAAATAAAAATTCTTTAAAACAAGTGTTCTTTTAAATTTATTCTAAATAATGATTAGATTGAATATCAATCAGATTTGGTATTGCTCTCGTGTGATATATCATATTCTTGTCGAATAGCTGCTTTAGCATTTCCCGTGACGCTTCTTTGAAGCCCAGGTGAACCTTTCCCAGTGATGCAATTAGTAAGCCATCCTCAGAAATTTCCCTCGAAGCTTCTTTAAAGCCCAGGTGAACCTTTCCCAGTGATGATGTAATAAATTCATTCTCCGAAGAAAGATCACCTGGGCTAATTATCAGCAGTGCCGAGATGAATCATATCGTCAGATTTGGACGAGTGCTGGATCTAGTCATGCTAAAATCAACCATGCACTACATACGCACTCTCCCAGTCTGAGATACATTTACAAGAGGTCGACACGGTTGCATTCATATTTGTTGAAGCCCAGGTGAACCTTCCCAGTGATGCTGTGAATTTTTCATCTTCCAAGAAGGGTTCACCTGGCTCATTTAGAGCGAGTGTACTGCCAATATTCCTTCACCGATAACATTTATACAATAATCACATGATCAGATCATTCACAATTCTCTATTCGGATTGACAATTATCTACTCGTGTCCCCAGTTCCCACATATGCTTTCGATAATATCATTTCTTTCAACAATGATCTATCTACTCGCGTCCCCAGTTCCCGCATTTCTTTACTTAATAGGATTCTTCACAACTATCAAACATCATCTCTTTCACTATATTAATATATTTCGTCCACTATTCAGGTTTAATAAAGCTTTATTGAAATACATTCATATCATTATTTCAATCTATTACTATTTCTTTGAACGTATTGTTATAATAATTTCTTTCTATCAATAGTGTTAATATCATTTCTTTCTACCAATGTATTCTTGATAATTATTAAGGTATTCGATCAATGTATTAATATTATTTCTCTACTAATGTTAATTATTAATGATTTATTTCAATATATCATTATCCTCTCGATGTATTACTATTTCTTTCAACGTACTGTTTATAATCAATTATTAATAATAATTCTTTCAACCTAGTGTTCTTTTTAATTATTCTAAATAAGATTAGATTAATCTCATCATCAGATTTGTAGTATTTGCTCGTCGTTTGATATATATATTTCTTGTCGAATAGCTCTTTAGCATTTCCGTCGTGAGCTTCTTTGAAGCCCAGGTGAACCTTCCCAGTGATGCATTAGTAAGCCATCCTCAGAAGAAAGGTCAACTGGGCTGAAACTATACTGCATTTACTCTAAGTACACATCCTGAAGTTCTTAAGCCCAGTGAACCTTTCCCAGTGATGATGTATAATTATTCTCCGAGAAAGATCAACCTGGGCTAATTATCACAGTGCCGAGATGAAATCATATCTAGATTGGTACGAGTGCTGGATCTAGTCATGCTAATATCAATCAACATTCACTACATACGCACTTCCCAGTCTGAGATACATTTACCAAGATACAGACGTTGCATTCATATTTGTTGAAGCCCAGTGAACACTTTCCCAGTGATGCTGTAATTTTTCATCTTCCAAGAAGGTTCACCTGGGATCATTTAGAGCGAGTGTACTGCCAATATTCCTTCACACGATAACAATTTTCATAATAATCACATGATCAGATATTCACATTCTCTATTCGATTGACAATTATCTACTCGTGTCCCCAGTTCCCACATATGCTTTCGATAATATCATTTCCTTCAACAATGATCTATTTACTCGGTCCCTCGTTCCGCATTTCTTACTTTATAGATTCTTTCAACTTCAAACTCATCTCTTTCACTATATTAATATATTTCTCCACTATTCAGTTTAATAAACTTTATTAAATACATTCATATATTTATTTCAATCTATTATTTCTTGAACGTATGTATAATAATTTCTTTCTATCAATAGTGTTAATTCATTTCTTTCTACCATGTATTCTGATAATTATTAAGTATTCGATCAATGTATATACTATTTCTTCTACTAATGTTAATTATTAATGATTATTTCAATATCATTATCCTCTGATGTATACTATTTGATAATTATTGAGGTATTCATCAATGTATTAATATTATTTCTTCTACTAATGATCTGTTGATTATAATGATTAATTCAATATATCATAATCCTCTCGATGTATTACTTTCTTTCAAAGTAACTGATTATAATCAATTATTAATAATAATCTTTCACCTAGTGTTCTTTTAATTTATCTAAAATATGATTGAATATCATATCATTAGTATTTGCTCCTGTGATATATCATATTTCTTGTCGAATACTGTTTAGCATTTCCGTGACGCTTCTTTGAAGCCAGTGAACCTTCCCAGTGATGCAATTATAGCATCTCAGAAGAAAGTCAACCTGGGCTGAAAACTATACTATTTATTCTGCTACCGATTTCCCTCGAATTCTTTAAAGCCCAGTGAAACTTTCCATGATATGTAATAAATTCATTCTCGAAGAAAGATAACTGGTAATTATCACAGTGCCGAGATGAATATATCGTCAGATTTGACGAGTGCTGGATCTAGTCATGCTAAATCAACCATGCACTACATATCACTCTCACAGTCTAGATAATTACCAGAGACAACGTTGCATTCATATTTGTTGAAGCAGTGAACCTTTCCAGTGATGCTGTGAATTTTTCATCTTCCAAGAAGGGTTCACCTGGCTCATTTAGAGCAGTGTACTGCAATATTCCTTCACCGATAACATTTATACAATAATCACATGATCAGATTCATTTCACATTCTCTATTGGATTGACAATATCTACGCTGTCCCCATTTCCCACATCTGGCTTTCCATAATATCATTTCTTCAACAATGATCTATCTACTCGGTCCCCAGTTCCAGCATTTCTTAACTTTATAGGATTTCTCACAACTATCAAACATCATCTCTGTCACTATATTAATATATTTCTCCACTATCAGGTTAAGAAAGGCTTATTGAAATACATTCATATCATTTATTTCAATCTATTACTATTTTTTGAAACGTATTGTTTAATCATTCTTTTATCCATAGTGTAATCTCATTTCTTCTAACCATGCAATTCTTGATAATTATTAAGGTATTCGACAAAGGTATTAATCATTATTTCTTTCTACTAATGTTAATTATTAATGATTATTCAGATATCATTCTCCTCTCGATGTATTCTATTTGATAATTAGTGAGGTATTCTATCAATGTATAATATAATTTCTTTCTACTAATGTATTTCTTGTAATTATTAATGATTTAATTCAATATATCATTATCCTCTCGATGTATTACTTATTTCTTTCAACGTACTGTTTATAATCAATTATTACTAATAAAGTCTTTCAACTAGTGTTCTTTTAATTTATGCTAAATAATGATTAGATGAATATATATCAGATTTGGTATTTTGCTCTCGTGTTGATATATATATTCTTGTCGAATAGCTGCCTTTAGCATTTCCGTGCCGCTCTTGAAGCCCAGGTGAACCTTTCCCAGGATGCAATTGTAAGCCACCCTCAGAAGAAAGGTAAACCCTGGGCTAAAATATACCTTTTACTTTGCTACACGATTTCCCTCGAAGCTTTTTTAAAGCCAGGTGAACCTTCCAGTGATGAAAAATAAAAATTCTTTTCTCCAAAGAAAGGATCAACCTGGAAAAAAAATTATCGCATTTGCCGAAAAAGAAACAATCTCATTTGGGAAACAGGGGGCCCAGTATGCTAAAATCAACATTCATTTCATGCATCTCCATCTGGGATACATTTCCCAAAACAACGGTTCCAAAAAACCGGTTGTTTATATTTTTAAAAATAAACCTTTAAATATTTAATTTTTATTTAAAAAGGGGTTATTATTTAAATTATAATATTTTCACATAAATTTATACAATAATACATGATGATAATGTGATTTTTGTTAAATGTTACGGTGAAAAATATTGGCAGACACTCCCCTCTAATGAGCCCAGGTGAACCTTCTTGGAAGATGAAAATTCCAGATCAGGGGAAAAGGTTCACCGGGCTTCAACAAATTGAATGCAACCGTGCTTTTGGGAAACCCGTTGTTCTTGGTAAATGTATCTCAGACGGGAGAGTGGATTAGTGCATGGTTGATTTTGCAGATAGATCCCGCACTCGTCCCAAACCTGACGATATGATTTCATTCGGGGACTGTGATAATTAGCCCCCGGTTTTCTTTCTTCGGAGAATGAATTTTTTAATAAAACAGGGAAAGGTTTCCTGGGTTTTAAAAAAGTCGAGGGAAATCGTGTGCAGAAGAAATGAGTATATTTTCAGCCCAGGTTGACCTTTTTTGAGGTGGCTTTAAAATTTCATCACTGGGGAAGGTTCACCTGGGTTCAAGAAGGTCACGGGAAAGCAAAGAGTATTTGACAAGAAATATGATTTCAACACGAGAGCAAAAAACCAAACTGATATGATATTAATCAATCATTTTTGAATAAAATTTAAAAAACACTAGGGGGAAAGAATTATTAAAAAATAATTGAATATAAAAGTACGTTGAAAGAAATAAATTTAGTTGACTTTTAACAATTTTTTCTTCGGTTTATTATAATTCACGGAATTTAATTTTAATAATTTAAAAATTTCTTTAAAAAATATTTTACCCTTGATTTTTTTAAAAAAAATTTAAATTATCCTTATAAAAATTATAAATAAAAGATGAAAGAATACCTATTTAAAAGAAATTTAAAAATACAAAAGTATTAAAATTAAATTAAAATAATTTTTCAAAATTTAACTTCAAATTAAAAATAATTAATTAGAAAATATATTAAAATTAAAAAAGAATTTAAAAACGTTTAAAAATTAAAAATTTAGATAAAATTTTTAACTTTGAAGAAATTATTTAAAAAAAAAGTTTTTAAGAACCTTATTATGGAGAAATGGGGAAAGGCCAATGTCAGTGAAAATATGGGAAAAAAAAATATTCAGGGAGGTTTTTTTGTCAACCGATAAGGGTTTGAATTTGGGAAGGTTGATTTAAAAATGTAAGGAATGGGGGGGCTATTGGAAAAGGGCCTTTTGAATGCAAAATGAACTGGGAAGTTACCTGGCTCTTTAAATTACCGGTGGAATTTTCCTGATTTATAACTGGTGAAATTTAGGGAAAAAGCTATGGAGGACTGGTCCAAATAAATGAATTTCATCTGACGTGTTTTGGGGTTTCCAAAGGGGATTAAATTTTTTGGGTTGTTTAAAGATTAGAAAGGTGCAAATAAATATGTTTTCGCAGTGACATTTTCAGGATTTAAATGTTTAAATTTTTGGGGTTAGGGTTTTGGGAAATTAGACTTGAGAATATTTTTTAAAACATTAATTTTTCTAAGTTTTTTGATTAAGGGGTAAAAATTAAAAAACACGGGGAAAATTAATTAACATTGAAAAAACTTTAAAAAAGAAAACCCCAAAAAAATAATTTTAAAAAACTTAATAAAGATTAAAAAAGGAAAATTAATATTGAAAATTAAAAAAAGCTGAAAAGATAATTTAAAATTATTAAATAAATAAAAATTAGTGTAAGAATTTTTAAAATTTCGATCCAAAATAATTAAGAATAGGGAAAGAATTTTAACATATGAAAAAATATATAAAAATATTAAAAAATAAAAATTAAATAAAGAATAATTATTCAATAAAGCTTTAAATAGAGGGAATAATTTAAATAGGAAAAAAATTTATGGAAATCAGTAAAAAATGAAAAAGGGGTTTAAAAGGGGAAAGAAATTATTTGAGAATGCATATTGGAAAGGGGACTGGAGATAAATTTAAACATAAAGAATGGAAATTATAAGTTATTTTAAAGAATGAAGAATATAATTTCACGCTTTACCCGGGTTTGAATAGAAGAAATAGGAAAGGGAAAGGTTTTTTGGGCCCAAAATAAAGGTTTTTGGGGCCTGTGATTAAAGAGGAGATTAGGATTGACAAAGGCTGATTTAACCGAAAATTAATTTGGATTATTCCGGGAAATTTTGGAATAATTTAACACGGGAAAGACAAAAAAGAAGGAAAAAAGTCCGGAAGGTATGTTTTAAGGATATTTTTTATGGTTAAATTGTCATGGAAATTATCCCCTGGAAGGTGGTTAAGAACAGGTAATTGAAAAATTTCCTATAAAGAAATTATTTAAAAAAAATTCAAAATATATTTTTAAAAAAAATTATTAAATAAAAAAATTTTTAAAATTTTTTATAAAAAATTAAAGAATGAAAGAATTTGATAAGGTAATTTAAAGAAAAAATTAATAATAATAGGGAAAAGTTAAAGAATATTAGAATACCAATATTAAAAGGAATAACGAAGAGAAATTTTAAAAAAAAGAAAAAAATTTATAACAATTATTAATAATTAAAAATTAAAAAATATTAAGATTTATAAATGATTAAATGAAATTTAAAAAAAATTACCAAAGGAAGATATTGAATTAAAAAATAAAAATTTTTGGAACCTAGTAGGAAATAAATTTAAAAAGGTTATAAAGGGGATGAGGAAATTAAATAAATTTCAATTGAAGGAATTGGAGATTGATATTTTAGAAAATTTTTGGAAAATTGGGAAAAAAATTAATTAATCAAGAAAAAATTGAAAGAAATAAGAAAATGTATATTAAAAATTATTTTGAAGAACTTAGTACAAGGGAAAACTGGTAAAGAAAGGGGGAAAGAAAGGGACCCGAAGTACCCGGGGAAAAAGCAAAAATTTTGTGAAAATTATTTGGAAAATAAAGAGGGAAGTTTGGGAATGAATATTTTATTTAATGTTACAGAAAACGAAAATTCGAAGAAATTGATAAATTTAATACCAGGTGACCTTTTTTGGGGATGAAAATTAAATCAGGGGAATTCACCTGGGCTTAAGAACCAAAAGAAAGGTTTGAAAGAAATGTTATTTACATTAAATTTGAATTAAATTATATTTGAAATTAAAACAAAAAGGAATATTTAAGTTTAAGTAAAGAAATTTATTAACGAGAATAAATAATATATAAATTAAATTTAAAAATTTAAAAATATAAAATTTAGGGAATAATATAATTTAAAAGGTTATTATGAGATAATAAATTTAAAAAATTAAAATAACGAAGGGAATTAAAAATTGAAGAAATATTATAAACACAATTAAAAAAAACAAATTAAAAATAAAATAAAATTATTAAAAAATAATTAAAAGTTAAATATTAAAAATTTAAAGAATAAGTAGAGGAAATAATTAAAAATTATTGAAAGAAATTTAAAAAATCTTAAAAAAATAATTGAATTAGGTTGAAGTATTTAAATAAAAAAGAAGATAAAGAAAGGGGAAATAGATTATTAACTGAAGAAATATTAATAAAATTTTGTAAATGAGGATTTTAAAATTTGAAAAAATTATGGGAAAATTAATTTTAAAGGAAATTGCAAGAATGGTAGTTAAAAATTATTATTTAAATTTGGGGGAAATTTGCTATTCCATCTAAGACCGGGAAGGTTGAGTTGAAAAAAAAGAAGAAGAGAAGAAATCATGGTTAAACCCAATCGAAATTTAAAATTAACTTCTTGGAAAATTATTTAAAAATTGAAGTTGGGTTAAAGGTTTGAGAAAAGTACAGAGGAAATGAATGTTACGGTATTCATGCAGTTAAATTGAATGATTTACCTCAGGAGTTTTAGCGAAAATTTTTGGAAAAATTTTTAACAAAGAAATAAATCTTAGTATAAAAAAATTTTTAAATAAAAGAAAAGTTACAAGGACTTTTTGGGGGATGAAAATTGAAGAAAGAATAAAAAAAAAGTTTTAAAAATATAAAAATTACAAAAATAAAAAAAAATAAAAACCATTGGGGAAATAATAATAATTATAAAAAATAAGAATATTAAGAAATATTATTAAATTAAATTTAAAAAAAAGAAAATAGGGGAAAATAATATTAAAATTAAAAATAATATAAAAAAATAAGGAACAGAAATAATATATAAATGTAAAAATCATAATAATTAAAAGTATGAAGTAAAATAAACATTTAAACTAAAAAAAATAATTTAAGAAAATAAAATTTGAAATGAAAAAAAAATTAAATAAGAAAAGGAAATTTTAATATAAAATTATTTAAAAAGTTTTAAAATGTGGGGAAAAATTTATAATGAAGGGGGATTTAATTGTGAAGGAAAATTGATATAAAAGAGGGAGAGTAGAATCATGCTTGAAGTAGGGCTTTGGAAATGGAATACTAATTCAGGGAAGGTACATGGTTAACATTGAATGGATTTTATGAAGGTATTTTGGTAATGTTGGAATTCTTTGGATGGTTAAATTAGCAAGGACACCTGGTTAAAATTACGGAAGGGCCCCGCTAAAATTTAAAACTGGAGGAAGTTAAATTTTTTAAGTACCAGGTAAAGATTAGAAATGTTTGGATTTAAAGGAAAAATTAAAAGAATGATTTTTGGAAATAATTCAGGGAAATTTAAAAATACTTAAAATTAAAGAAAATTAAGTTTAAGAAAAGATTAAAAAGAAAGTAATTTAGGAAATTAACCCTTTTTAATGAAATTAAAAATTTGGGAAAGGTTAGGATTAAAGGAAAAGGACATGAAAAATTTAAAAAAGAAAAATACCAAAAATATTAAATTTTTAATATTTAATTAATAAAGAATAAAAATTTAGAATCTTTAAAATTATTAAAAATGTTAAAAAAGAATATAAAAGATAGAATAAAAATTTAAAATTTAAAAAAAAAATTGAAAAAATTAAAAATAATTATAATTTAAAATTTATAAAAAATAAATGGAGAAAGATAATTGAAAAAAATCATTAAAGTAAAAATTGAAAGAAAAATTTAAATTTAGAAATTTTAAAAAAGAAATTTGGGGAAAAAGTTTACTTTGTAGAAAGAAATTTTAAAAAAGTTAAAAAATTGGTTAAATAGATGAAGTATTTAAAATCCTCCTTAAATTAAGGAAAAATTTGGAAAAAAAATTCGGAAGAAGTTAATTTAAAAAAGGGAAGGGTTTGGAGGGGGGTAAAATTTTAGGAATATTGGAGGAATTGAATGGGATCGGGATTTAAAAGAATAATTGATCTTATTGTTTTGAGAAATTGGTTTAAAAAATTAATACAACCCTTGGGGAAAAACCTTAAGAAAAAAAGAACCGGTTACAATTAAAATATTTGAAGGGTTTTTTTAACTGGGGATGTATTTAGGTTAGAAAAGTCAGAATGAAATGCATTGATAAACGTAACAAATTACAATACATCGGAAGAAATTATCATTTATAAAAGAAATATTAAAATGGGGGTTTTGAATTAAAAATTTGAAGGTTTAAATAATGAGGAAATTAATAAGGGTTTTCTGAAAGGAAAAAATGAAAGGGAATAATAAAAAAAAACAAGGGAAAAGATAAACACTAATGAAAAGAAATTATAAAGAAATGTAGAAATTATAGATTTAAATAAATTTGAAGATAATTTAAAAGAAAATGTTTAAGAAATATTAAAATTAAAAAAAAGGTGAAAATTAAGGAAATTAATTAATTAAAAATAAAAAAATTAGTAAAAAAAAATAAATTTTTGAAACCCATATTAAATTGGACCAAAATATAATGAAAGAGGTATTTTAAAACTAAAAAGTAATAAAAAATATTTAAAATATGGGAGTAAATTTAAATCCCGGGGAAAGAATTATTAAAATATAAAAATTCATAAGGGTTACAAAACAAAGAAATAATAAATGAAAGATGTTTTGATTGGAAATTAAGGAAGGAAATGAGGGGTTGATTTTTGACAGATCCAAAAATAGAAAAGAAAAGGAAGGTTATTCGCAAAATTAAAACGGGGAAAATTTGTTAACTAGGTAAATTAAAGGGAAAAAAATGAAGGGAATTTTGAAATGATATTAGAAATTTTTCACGGGTAAATGATAAATTTCATTGATAAAAACAAAGGGAAATTAAACGATTGAAATAATATGTTATCAAGTGAATAAACGAAAATATTTAAAAGAATTTTTAAAAAAATTAAAATATATTATAT
>NW_023661188.1:0-17979 GCF_015228065.2 Penaeus monodon
TTTTAAGTTTGATCGGTGCGGAATTATTCTTTAGATACTTTGTTATTTTACACAAACTATTTTAACTCGAGCACTGCACGTGCAAAAGAATGTAAAAAGTATGAATATTAACTTTTGTAGAAAACTTGTACATGTAATAGAAACATCTGATACGCTGAGCGCTTAAAAAAATTTTTTTTTTGGGGAAAATGTAATTATCTCGGGGCCTTCAGACCCCAAACATGAGTAGGAAAACTATGTAATATTTTCATTCCTCTAACTTGGGAAAGATACATTATGGAACCTAAATTTATGTGTATACAGAGCAATATAAATGTGATCTTTCCCACCAAGCTAACGCGGCGTGCAGATGATTAGATTAAACTGTAATTGTTCTTTCCTTTAAACTGATAAATACTTACTTAATTATACCTAAATTAAATGTAATTATATTTTTAAAACTGTAAATTCCAAGTTGCCCACGCCTGGCATTAGCCAGGGTGGTAAATAAACAAACTACCTAACTAACTACCTCAGGCTAGTGAAATTTAAAAAGAAAAAGGAATGTATCAAAGCAAGGATACCAATGAGAGGACAATCATGATTTTTGACACTGAAATACTGATAGCCAGCGTCAGGATGTCAAAATGGAAACCACTGCATAGAGCCACGCGACAGACTTGCACTCTGCCCTTGTTGGTCTTACTCACAAAACTCTGTAGGGACCCACAAATAACAGACTAAGCTTAGGCAGAATAGTAGTAGAGCATGAGTTTTCTTAAAAATACAAGGAAACAGATAGATTTGCACGAGTGATCTATGCTGGTACTCAATTATTTCTATCACGAGACCTGGTCTGGAACGCCTTTGCTTGCTGGAATGCTTGCTGCTGTCGAGAAACCAAATACTCACCATAGTTTGTCTGCATAGAGGGGATGAGGGCCTCCATCTCCAGGAGTGTCGTATGCACGCACTTGTCCTGTCCGTGAGAAGAAAGTGCAGACTACATCCAGTGAAGAGTGATAGGTACCAATTGATGGTCGACTGGATGGTGGGGAGTAAGAACGTACCAATCGTCCTTGCTGTCGCCACCAGTTGACGAACTGCGTGAGAATGGACTATTAAACGTTCGTGACGTGATACTGCCGCACTTTGATGGAACCGCCATGCACAATAGAAATGGTGTTTTTTTTTTTTTGTTTTGCCAGACCGTGATCGTGGTGGAAACCAGACAAAGTGTCACATGAAACCTTTTGGAGGGAAAATCCGGAATGTCGAACTTAGCACAGGCGCGGGATCGCTGTGTCTGACCTGGTTACAAGGGTAACGTCTGCAAGACTGACGTGATTAGCTACCCTCGTTACTAACCGGAAAATAAATGGTTATGGTCGAAACTGCACTGCCTTATGAACATCACAATGCGCTGCATCATGTAGTCATGAGTCATACTCAAACACAATGGCACTAAAATTTCCGGCCACCACCCAGGACTGTCGGACAATCGTCTGCGACCCATAATTCACGTTCGGCTGGGATCTCCGAAAGAAACAGCTGACGAGGCAAGCTAATGACGGGGGAAATCAGCAGTGTCGGACCCCGTCTCAAATATGCGAGGTTTTCAGATTGGCGCACGTGACAGAGGGTCCAACAGCGCCATTTAGCGGCCTGAATATACACAAAAGTAACATCGAAATCGCCTAGGATTATCCTAGAACGTGCCTAATACCATACGGATCATTACATTAAGCGACGTGAAGTGGCATATGTGGTCTGTGTGTGCACCATTGACCTTGTATTCTCTGATAGTACTAAGGCCCTACAACGCCAACATCTCCCTATCGGTGGACAAGTAATTTTTCTCTGCCACTAGTGATTTATTGATATTTAAAATTACAGCAGTGTTCAATCATCTAAGGATTAGTGGCGAATGCCTTGTTAAATCGAAATATTAAAATGTTTACAACTTAAATAAATCTACAATAATATCTACAAAATAACAAAAACAAATTAAAAATCAAAGCATTAATTTATGCTCTAAGTATATAAAATATGAATAAACATTCTGCATTAATTAATTTTTGAGGGAAACTAATAAGACCTCTATGTCACAATCTTCCCCCAATACATTGTTCAGTGTAATGGGGGGAGGAAACAAGTCCATCGTCTTTGGGTCTGAGAATGTTACACATACTTTTCCACTAATGTTCGATCGTTAATAGCTCTTGCATCTTCACCCTTTAAGTGCTTGACTTTTAGCCATCATTGCCATGAGTCAGTCTTGTGCCCGATTCTTAGTTTGTTAATGATTGCTTCCACTTTTTTTTTTTTTTTTTTTTTTTTTTTTTTGTTTTTTTTTTTTTTTTTTTTTTGTTTTTTTTTTTTTTGGTTTTTTTTTTTAATAATTTTTTTTTTTTTTTTTTTTTTTTTTTTTTTGTTTGTTTTTTTTTTTTTTTTTTTAGGTTGGGATGGATGCTTGGCACCTAATTCGCCAAGGCATCTCTAATGTCTCGCAGTGTTTGGAGGGTATGCTCCACTGTTCTTCCATTTATGCGAAGACAACTCCTGATGCTGGGTTTCAGGTCGGTGTGGGGGAGAGGAAAACGAGCATCACAAGGCTGCGTGGCAAATGCCTGGTCCTTCTGACAGCTCGCTCATTCCCCACTTTCATACCAACATGCGCGGGCCCCAAACATAGATTATCTTTGTACATGTGACACAGTGCAAGCCAATCTTGAACCTCCCTCACTATTGGATTTGTGAATGAGTTTAAGCTCTGATTGATTGCAACGCACTACGAGAGTTCACAATTATATTCACAATAGAATGGTTCATAAGATCCTAGTCACATCTTAACTGCTGCAAGGATGGCATGTAACTCGCAGTGAAGATCGAGGTGCTAGAGAAAGTTTTCCTTTTGCTCACGCTGAAAAGCCCACACCATTTTCAGATTTCGAACCATCTGTAGATATTGCGTCCGATCCCTGGTACTTGAAAGTGCTGAAAGAACTCTTCTCTGACTTCTGCTTCAGATATCTCCCCTGTACAATTCCGACAAATCCAGATCGATGATAGTCCCATGGGGAATGCGGGAATTCCAACAGCAAGAACCTTAGTGAGTACTTATTAAATTAAAGTTCATTCTACAAAGATTCCCTAATCATTCTCATACCATAAGATAGGCTATCCTCAAGGGGCGTTGAAAACCAATCGGAGTAGGAGATCCCGGTGAACCCTTTGTAGTCTCATGTAAGTAAATCAGGGTCATGTGTCCCGGGTAATGAAGAGGTTGGTCTCCACTCTCAGCATACAGGGGACTCCACAGGGGAAGACCTGAAACTCCCCAGTACAGATCTGAGAGCTTCATATTGAACCATGAGTCCAACATCCGGAGAACAGTGGAGTTGCAGAATAAATAAGCTCACATCCATAGTCAAGCTTACTACGAATAAGCGCTCGGTAAAACAGCGTTTAAGCGTTGGTGGTCTGCACCCCAATATAGATGTGAAAGAACAGCAAAATACTAAACGCTTTTGTTTAGCCTTCACTTTTAACTGGTTTTATGTAAGGCCTATGTCAGCCTGAGTCAAAAGTAGACCCAAGTACTTCATCTGAAAAAATTGTAGTGGGTTGCTACTAAATACGAGGGAAGGGTGGATTTTCCTCGTTTGTGGGAAATGTATAGCATGGTCTTGCTTTGAGAAAATTTGAACCAATGGATATGCCCACTGCACAACCTGATTTATTGCAGCCTGCATGTGTCCTTGCACCATCCTGTAAGCTTCCTCCTGAGCAGTACAGTGTAAAGTCTCACATACAGGATTACAGAGACCAGAACTTTGGAACACTTTTACAATGTCATGTATAGCAAATGCAAACAGGGTCACACTTAAGACACTCCCTTGTGGTACCCGTCCAGCTGGTCTTCAGGTTAGAGAAACTTGTTTCCAAGCCAAATCTAAATTTATTTAGTAAAGGAAGCTTAGTATTGAAGGTAAGTAATGCACCTTCTTAAATCCAATGTCATACAGCTTCATGAGTATGCCATGCTTCCAAGTAGTATCATAAGCCTTTCAAGGTTTCAAAGGAAGACTGCTAACATGTGAAGTCGCTGTGCGAAGGAAATTCTGTATAGCAGTTTCCATCCTTCACAGGCATCTTGGTCGATCTCAATTTTCTAAAGCATATGATATGGGGTCAACCGTTTTTTTTTTTCTAGCAAGCCATGTCAACCTTGAAGTTTACCATTTTCTCCATCAGCTGCAGATGTAAGTGGTGAGAGAAATTGCATTCTGTAATTTCCTGGTGTGGAAGATCCTGTAGGTTAGGGACGAATGATTATAGACTCCATGCAAGAATGGTACTTCCCTCCCTATATATCTATTGAAATAGGTTTCGAACAAGAACTACTAGGAGCTCTCCTGGTAAGTGAGATAGTCATTGTATGGAAATATTCGTCACTTCCTGGGGCAGTCTTTACGGCAGAGCTGCAAAGTGTGGTACGACAAGGAGTCCATCCCTTGCGCAAAAATGGGCAAGTGTATGGAAGTTCTGCTGCAGTCTACTGTGAAGAACGACTACTGGGTGTTGTTCATGTTCAGCAGAAGAGTGGGAGAATTGCGCATGTGTAAGATGCTCAGAGGAGATCCTGCCAGATTTAGATAGGCTCATTTTGAAACATCCTTTTTATCTGGATGATTATGCCATAAATTGTCAACCAGGTGGTGACCGTGATGTGCTTCTCTCCAGCCAATCTAGGCACTTGTCCCAACCCATGCTAAGGGGGGACCAGAGTTAATCAAGGAGACATCCTGTTCGCCATGACGTCCGTCTGGCCGCTTTAGCAGCGCTGGCCTTGGCTCGGTCTTTTGTAATGGATCAAGGTTACATCACTGGGGCGTCGTTTTCAACTGCATTAAGCAAGTTTTCTTACTCTGACAGCTTGTTGTATTTCTCAGACCACCATGGTACCGGAGGTCGACGGGTAATGCCCGCTACTTTTTGGAATGGATGTTCTGCTGCAAGGTGAATCGTGATGTGAAGTGATAACAGCATCTTGAACAGACTGGAAATCATTCACAGATACCTGCAATACTGATCTAAAAAAGATTCCAGTCTGCATGTTCAAGTCGCCATCTCTGCACTCCATTGGGCTGGAATACCATTCACCTCCTCCAAAAGTATTAGGAAAGTGGTCGCTTCCTGTAAGTCCCTTTCCCTGACCTGCCAAGTGAAATTCATCTGTGAATCAGGTGAGCCATTGGACAGGGTCTATTTGGAGAATGTCCCAGTTTGAATTTGGAAATGTGTGGGAGGTCACTATCAGTAAAACTGTATCTACTCTTAAGAACAAGGACTCCAAGGCCCTTCCCTCAAGGGGTTTGGGGCACAAAGTTTTCCCCCAGAGTTTTCCCAAGAGTAAAAATGGATGTGGCAAAGGGGGGGGGGGGGGCCCAAGTACATTTTTCCAAATTTCATCTAGGGTTGGGAGATTATGTGGGGGAAAGGTAGATGGAGGGAAATAAGTATAAGGTCATTTTAAAGGATCGAACAGTTTTGAAGGTATGTTAACATATTCTCACAGGCCTTGCACCTGCTATTGTTTGTCTGCAGGTGGTGGCCCTGGAAGGGGGAATACCTGACGTACCGGGGGGTACTTGCTACCCCTTCTAGGGGTTCCACTATCAAAAGTCCCATTTTTTGGGCTTAAATTTGGGGGGAATCCTCTCAGGAAAACCCCCCTAACGGAAGCCGGGTTTGGGGCCGCGGGGGGGGGGCTTGAGGTCCGGCAATGTCTGTTGGGGCCGGCCCCAAGAGGGGCCTACCCATACGGGAGGGTCACCTAGTGGGGATGGAGACAAATGGCTTCCGGGTTTCACAAAGGGGCCATGATAGGGGTGGTGTGGGTCCAACCCCGGGTTTTCATTACCAATCTTGGACCGGGGAAAACTTTTTGCACGTGTTTTTGGGGCCTTGTGGGGGTACCCGTATTACCAGGGAAAAGGAGTCCTGGGTTGAGCGATGGCTGCCGCTGGGCCCCTGCACTAGCAACACCCCCCTTTTTGGTCCTTTTTTTTCTGGTTAATTGGGGGCCCTTGATAAAGGGCCCGGGTCAATTTAAATTTGGGCTGGTCATAATATGGCAAAAGGTAAAGGGGCAGGGCACTTTTTCGGGTGGGTAGCGCGGTAGGGGCCGGTGACTGCCATCAGTACTGTAATAGTGGGCTGGCGTATATTTCCTCATTACCCCCTGTGGCTTTTTGGAGGGATTTTGGGGGCCCCAATTTATAGCTTCCCCAAAAATTTGGGACTCCATGGTGGGGGGGGGGTGGGGTGAGGAAAGAAAAATTTAAAAATTTTGTATGAGTACTAAAATTTTTAAAAAGATTTTTAGCTCCTCCCTGACACCTTTATGGCAATGGGCCCCAAAACCTTTTCCCTCTGGAATATCACGTTTTCATTTTGGGAACCTTTCCAGGGTTAAAAGGGCAAAGAAGGGGAATGGGTAATGGTTCCCGGGCTCGGCCAAAACCGGGTAATAAGGGGGGAAAAAGTCCCCCTCAACCCAAAAGGAAAAATCTTCCCCGGGGTTTTAAATATGAAAACTTTTTCTTTATAGTAATTACCTATGAAATAAAAGCCTTAAAGGTGTATCAACCCCTGGTTCTTGATATTTTCGAAGAAACCATCGAAAAAATTGTTGAAGTATTTTAAACCTTTTTGTTTTCCCCCCCGGCCCCCCTCGCTTTCCACCCCAACGAGTTTGGTACCTGTTGTTGGGGTTTTCGTAAACCAGACGAGAGTAAAACCGTCTGTTTTGCTTATGAAAACTTTCCCTTGGGGTTTAAAGTTTCTTTGCTTCCCCCAAAAAAACCCTCAATCAGTGTAAGTAAAATTGTTTTTTCCCCGGGAGACCTGATGAGGTATTCTGGGGAAAGAAATTTTTAAGGGGAAACCCCTAGAAAATTTTTTAAATGTAGTGGAAATAAAACTTTTTTAAGAAAAAAGGGTTGATTTTTTGGAACGTCAAAAAACCCAGCTCTTTCTTCTAACTTTTAACACTTTAGTTCCTTCTAGAACGGTTTTTTTTAAAGGGCATGGTACCACCTCAAGGTAAAGGCCATTTTTGTGCCCAACGTTTATGGGGGGCTTCCACGGGGCCAGGGTTATGGGCATAGGGGGGGCCCCACTCTTGCCATTTTAAAAAAAATTTTGGGGGGGCAACCAAGGAGTATGTGGGGAGTGTTACAACAGGTTTCATCAAGGAATGCCCAATCTGTCCAGGTCCAATTTATGCTGTTACCCCCCTTTTAAAGGGGGCTCATGAACTTCTTTTAAGGGGCATGAAATAGGTACAGATTTGAAGAAGGAAGTTTTGGGAAAATAAGGGGGAAAAGGAAAAAGTTATTTTTTCCAGAGGCATAAGCGCGTGCCCATGTGCTTTTTTACCGGGGCCGAGGAAAATCCTTTGTTTTCGGTTCAAACCCCATCCCCCTTTTCCCGGGCACCCAACCCTTCCCCCTTCCTCAATGCTTTTTTAAACAACACACACTCTGCCCCCCCCCCTTTAACCCTCTAGGGGCAAATTTTGGGGCTGACAGCCCCCTGGTGAGTTCTTCCACCGGGGAAGGAGTAGGAGTGAGGGGTCTATTGGGAGACTCCTCCTCCCAAAAAGAAAGGTCTTTGGAGCCCCCCCCAATTTAAGGCCCCAAGGGGGCCTAAAACGGTGACGGGTCTCCAGCTGCCCCCCACCCTCACAGGGGCCTTCTGCTGTGGGGGGCAGAATGCCCTGAAGTACAGGCTGGCACCACTGGGGCCTTTTGCCCGGGGGGGAAAAAGGGAAATCCTGAACCTGGGGGCCAAAGCTCCAGCTGCCACACCCGGAAAGGGGGGCCTCCTTTGTTTTGACCCGAATCCCCCTTTTGAACCCAAAGGGCTCGGGTTTCCACATCTTTCCCAAAAGGGGGCAAATAATCCTGAAACCTTTGTCCAAGGGAAACCTGTGGAAACTATTTTCCCCCCAGGTAAACCAACCTTTAAAAAGGTACTCCCGGATCCTGGAAAAGGGCCCACTTAAAGGTGAAAGGGGAAAACTTGACCAAAAGGGTTTCTCCCAAAAAAAAAACACCTTATGAAAAAATAATTATAAAAAAAGGGATACCCTAATCCAATGGAACCTGTCGGGGGTTTTTCATGCAAAAGGGGGAACTGTAATATCTGATATTTCTATATAATCCATTTTGGGGGCATGTTTTACATGGGTTTTTGGACCAGGGAAAATCATCCGAAGGATTCCTTTTTGGCAAGCCCATTTTTTGGGCGGCTTTAACAATGGGCGGCACTTGGAGGGAAAAAGGCAGTAAGGTGCTTAAAGGGAATTTGCCCTTTCCCCAGGCCTTTCCACCTGCAGACTAACACTACAGGTGAAGGCTTTTTGATTGGGCTTGACCGCCCCTTACACTTTTGCATCCATCTTTTGGCCCCAAAAATTCACAAAAAATTTCTAAACATTAATGATTTGGAAAATCAAATTTGGGGCCTTTTTCCACACCCGATTTCACTTTTTGGAGATTTCAAATGGTGGGGCCTTCCCCTCTGGGAGAGATTTTGGGGGTGAAACCCGCTCGGGGAAAGGGGTT
This sequence comes from Penaeus monodon, assembly GCF_015228065.2. Taxonomy (NCBI): domain Eukaryota; kingdom Metazoa; phylum Arthropoda; class Malacostraca; order Decapoda; family Penaeidae; genus Penaeus; species Penaeus monodon. Next base: position 8,616 of record NW_023661188.1, read on the forward strand.
TTTGGAGTGGTTTTGCTCCTAAAGTAGATTCATTTTTAAATTGAAGCATGACACTCCCCCCCTTAAAAATTAAAAAACGGGGACATTCTTTTTTTCCCAAAAAAAAGAATTTTCAAGTAAAAAATTGGGGGAAGGTTAAAGGCTTCGGGGGCCACTCTTTTTAAAATAATTTTTTTTTTTCGGGAAAAAATTAAGAATTTTTTTTTTTTCCAATTCTTTTGGAGGAGGTAAATGGTTTTCCCACCCAAATGGAGTGCAGAGTGGGGGCCTTGATGGGGGGGACTGGAATCTATTTAGACAAGCTGCTTATTGCAGGGATTGTGAAGGGTTTTTCGGCAAGGGGGTGTTCAAAAAAGGGCTTTTTAATCACTTCACTTTCACGAATTCACCTTGTGGGGCAAAAAAAATTTCCAACCCCCCAATTCCAAAAGTTCGGGCATTACCGTCGACCCCTCCGTAGCCAGGTGGCCCTTGGATGAATGTCCAAAAGGGCTTTTCGGGGGCAAGGAAAAGGCTGCTTTAAAGGTTTTTTGGAACGACGCCCCAGTTGAAACCTTGTTTCCAATTACAAAAAGACGCCGGGGCCAAAGGCCGGGGCGAGTGTTTAAAGAAAAAGGCAACGGTACGTCATGGAACTTATGTCCCCTTGTTTTAAACTCGGGGACCCCCTTGCAGGGGTTTTAGGGGAGAAAAAAAAAAGGTGCGAAAGATCTTTTTGGAAAGAGCCATCACTGTCACCACCGGGCTTTGAAGTTTGAGGGCAAAATTGCTTCACAGATAAAAAAGATTTTTTTGCGAAAAAAACAAAAATTAGGTGGGAATCCCTTGGGTCAAGGATTCCCCCTTTTGGAAAAAGGGCCTTCTTGCATGGCTCGGTCAAAATTTCCCCAAAAATTTTCCTTTTCCCGGAAGGTTTGTTTTAGGGCCGAACCCCAGGGTCATTTTTCCTTAAAAGTGGGATTTCCAAGGGTCGGGGAATTCCCTTGTTTGGAAAATTTTTGGGGGGAAAGGGAGGGTTCCGGGTGCCCAAATCCCAGGAAGGACGAATTTTCCCTTCCAAAAACCACAGGATTCCATTTACCGGGAAAATTAAAAAAAATTTTCCCCTTTTATCGCTATTGGTGGGATGAGTTAGGGGAAAAATGGAAAACTTGCGGTTGCATCGGGAAAAAAGAGTTGTTTATTCCTATTTAAAGGGTTTATAAGGGAATTGAGACCCGAAAACAGGGGGGCCCTTTTGTGGGGAGGGATCCTGCTGGGGGGAAAAAAGGTCTTCTTTGAGGGAGCGGGGTTTAGGGGAAAAAATATTGGAAAAAAGGGCATGGCATATAAAAGGGGGTTTATGATTGGGTTTTTAAAGGGGATGCATTTAAGGTACCTTTATAAAAAAATTTTCCCTTGCCTTAAAAAGGTTTTTTTTTTGGGAATTTAATTTATAAAGGGAAGGGGGAGGTTTAAGGGGGGGGGGGGTTAGGGGATTTTAAATTTTGGGAATGGGGTTTTTAGAGTTGGGGTGGGAAACAGTTTCTCTAACCGGGAAAGATCAAGGCGGGGAAGGGGTCGCCCCAAGGGAGGTCTTAAGTGGACCCTTGTTTGATTGCTTAAAAATGACATTGAAAAGGTTGCCCCAATTTTCTGTCTCATTTTAAACTGTAGGGGGAAAAGGGATTTTAACACTGACTCCTCATGGGGGGAAGGTTTACAGGATTTTAAAGGACACTGAAGCTGGGAAAAAATCAGGTTGTACAGGGGGACAACATATCATGGGTTCAAATTTTCGCCCCAAGCAAGACCATGGCTAGGGCATTTCGCACAAACGAGGAAAATTCGCATTTTCCTTTCCTTTTTTTATTTGGGGGGGCAAAACCGCACTGGGGAATTTGTCCCAAGGGTCTAATTTTTGAAATGCAAAATTAAAAACAAAAAAAAAAAGGGTGGGCCCAAAAAAAAAAAAAAAAAAAAAAAAAATTTGGGGCCCCCAAAAAAGTTTAAAAAAAACAAAAAGTCAAACTTTAAAAATTTTTTTTGCGGGGTTTTTTCACATCTTTTCCCTTTGGGGGGAACCCCCCCATCCCTTCTGGGGGTCTTTACCGACGCTTATTCGTAGTTAAACTTGGGAAGGATTTTTAAGCTTATTCTCGCCCAAATCCCACTGTTCTACGGTGTTAAATTCGGTTCATATGAAGGGGTCTCAGAAAACTGTATTGGGGTTTCAGGGCTTCACCTGTGGAGTGGGCCCCGTATGGCTGAGGGGTGGAGAACCCCCCTCTTTCATTACACGAGAAAACATTTAACCTGATTTACTACAAAAAAACTTAAAAAAAGGATTCCAATCTCCTACATCCAATTGGGTTTTTAAACCCCCCCAGGGATAAACCGATCCTTTAAAGGGGAGGAGAAAATTTGGGGGAATCTTGTGGAAAGATCTTAATTTTTAAAACTCTCTAAGGTTCTGGCTGTTGGAATTCCCCATATTTCCGCCTTGGGCTAATCAAATCGAGGGTGGATTTTTGGGCAGATTGGGAAAAGGGGGGGGGGATCCGAAGGGGAAGGTCCCAGGGGAAATTTTTTTCTTGCACATTTTTAAATACCAGGGATCAATGCAGATCTATACAGATGGTTCGAAAACTGAAATGGGCGTGGGTTTTGCGCAGTGGGGCAGAAAGGGAAAACTGCTTCTGGCAGTCTTTTCCCTAAAAAAAACCTCGATCCTTTTACTGCAGGTTACATTCATCCTCAAAAGGGGGGTTAAAATGACTAGAGATCTTACGAAGCCATTTTTATTGTGATATATTGTGACTCTCGTAGTGCTTTTGCAAGCAAATTTAAGAGGGTTAAACCACACATCCAATCGTGAGGGAGGTTCAAGATTGGCTTGCACTGATGTCAACCCCGTTAAAAAATTACTCTGTGTTGGGTCCAGTGCATGGTTGGTATCAGTGGGAAAAGAGGAGCTGATCAGAAGGGGCCCCCCCCCCCCGCTGCCCGCTCAGCCTTTTGATGCTCGTTTTTCCCCTCCCAAACCAAAAACCCCGACCTGAAAACCAACCCCAGAAATTTTTCTTCATGATAAATGGAGGGAAAATGGAGGGATCCTCCAGTTTAAACAAAATGCGGACATTTTGAGGGTTTACCTTTTGGGGAAATTGGGGGGGGCTTTGGGGATCCATCCCAACCGAAAATGGAAGTTTTTATTAAAAGACAAAAATTTGGGGGACACAAATTTTACCCCATGGGCCAATGAAATTTCTAAAAAAAAGCACCTTTTTTGAAGGATGCAAAAAACCATTAAAGATCGGGACATGTGTGGAAAGGATGTTCAAAAAATTTTCTAGACCAAAGACGTTTTATGTACTTTTCCCCCCAAAAATACACTGAAAATTGTTTGGGGGAAGATTGTGACTAGAGGGTCTTATTAATTTCCTTAGGGAGGTACTATTTTTTCAAAAAAATTTAAATTAGCATAATGTTTTGAAATGTTTTTTTGGGCACTTAGACATTATTTTATGCTTTTTTTTTAATCTTTTATTGTTATTTGAAAGATATTTTTGATAGATTTTTAAATTTTTAAAACTTTTAATATCTCTATTAACAAGGTATTCGCCGCAAATGACCTTAGCTGTTTGACACGGCAAAAATTTTAAAAAATAAATAAATCTCGGGAAAGGGGATGATTTCCCCCTGGTCAAAATCTCTTGTAAGCATACATAAACGGGGTTACATGAAGCTTTTTAGATGTTGCAGTTCTTCCCATTTTGTATATTCCTCACAGTTCCATTGGATTGGGGGTATCCATTTCCCCAAAAACATTCTTAAGGTGTTTGGCACACCTGGGGTAAAGGGGCCCCCACCCTTTGGTTGTCCCTTTTCCAGATCTTGGAGAATCTTTTGGGGGGGGGTTTTTTACCCATGGAACTAGTTTCCAAGGCTTCCTTTTGACAGGCTCAGGATTATTTTGCCGGGGGAAAAAGGGGGGGACCTGGGGCCTTTGCTTCGGGGGGCTTTCTGCTGCAGGGGGGCCCCTGTGGTTTTGGTGGCACTGGACGTCACGTTGGGGCCTCTGGAGCCCTGCCTGACGCCCCAAGGGAAACCCCACTTTAAAATGAGTCTTTTAACAAGCTCAGGATTCCTTTGCCTGGGAAAGGGGCGTACCTGACCTTTGCTTCAGTTATTCTGCCTACACGGAGGCCCCTGTGGATTGGGGGCAGCGGGAGCGTCACCGTTGGGCCTCTGGAGTTTTCCCTGAGGCCCCAAAGACCTTATTTTGGGGAGAAGGTCCCCTCAGTAGCCCCTTCACCCCTACTGAATTTCGGGTGGAATTCCCAAGGGTTTCGGGCAATTGGGGACTGGTTAAAAAGGGAAAGTGGCAAAGTGTGTGGTGTAAGAAGCACCGGAGGGCAAGGGGTTGGGTGGAAGGGGGAGGGCTGAACCGAAGAAAAGGATTTACCGGGTTGGGGCAAACGTACACAGGCACGTCGTTTTACGTCTGGAAAAAAACTTTCCCCTTGCTCTTATTACCAATACTTTTTTTTCAAATTTTGTCCCTTTTTACATTGCTTTGATGAGTTTATGGTTTTCTTTGCAGTGGTAACGGGGCTTTTTAACCTGGACAGTTGTCATAAACCGAGGGCCTGTTGTACCCACTTACAATATTTTGGGTTGCCCATTTTTCCTTAAAACGGCAAGATTTTGCTCCATGCCCAAACCCGGGCAGTGGGGGCATCCATGGGGTTTGGGCACATATGGTTTTAAAACCTTAGGTGGTCCCATCTAACTTAACTGATTCGGGAAAGGGACTAACTAAAGTTGAAGGAGATTTGGGTGTCGCTTTTCCCAAACCATCAACTTTTTCTTAAAATATTTTACTGACCTACATTAAAAATTCTCTTCTTCCGGGCTTTTTTTTTTTTTCCTCCGAATCCTCTTCAGGTCTAAAGAGACCTGAAGAGGGGGAAAACAGTTCCCTTACACGTTGGGGGTTTTTGTGAGGAGAACATAAAACTTGGGGCCCCGGGAAAAAAAAAAATTTTGGGCAATCCACGTAGACGGTCACTCTCGTCTGGTGATGAACCTCAACTTCAGGCTACCCTCTCCCCTTGGGGGGATTAGGGTCAAGTGACATACCCAACCCTTTTCTGATGTACTTTTAAAAAAATCAAGATCCATGTTGTACCCATCAATGTCTTCACTCTAGGTATTTTCAATGAATACTCTCATATTTACCAGGGGAAAATTTCCCTTTAAAGGATTAGGAGGACTTTTCCCCTTTTTCCCGGGTTTGGATTTCCGGGGAACTATTGGGGAAATTTCCTTTTTGCCCCTTTTGGGAAGGGGTGGAAAAGGTTTCCGAGTGCAACTGTATGTTCCAGAGAGAGGGCCAGGGGTTGAGTGGTCGTCAGGGGGAGAGCTAGATCTTTTAAATTTGTTTGTAATCATACAAATTTAAAATTCCCCCTTTCCTCCCCCCCCCCCCCCTGGGGTCCAACGAGGGGGGAAACTATAGTTGGGGCTCAAAAATCCCCCACAGGGCCACGGGGTAATAGGGAAAAATTTCGCCCACCTTGAGTTTTTTGTTTTGGTATTTCGCGGGACCTATGCCAACCGACTGAACGTGCCTGCTTGACCCTAGCTATATTTGACCAGCCATTTCTTGACCGGGCCTTGATCAGCCACCCGTCTAACCCGGAAAAAAATAAAAAAAAGGTGTGGTTGGCTACTGCAGGGCGAGTGTCGCATCATCAACCTCCAGGACTCCTGTCTCCTGGTAAAACGGATGCCGCCGGCAAACCACATGGGGAGCTCTCCCTGGTCAAGATGGGAATGGGTGGGGCATCATCCCCCTCTCTGGGGGTTTGGGGCATCAGGAGCCATTTTGCCCATCCCCACAGGGACCCCTCCAGTAGGGACTCTCTGGCCAGCTCCCAGACATTGGGCCTCAAGCCCCCCCCCCGGGGAAGGCGGCTTGTTAGGGGGGTCTGGAGGGGGGGTACCTGTCGCACGACCTGGGAAACTGAAGTTCAGCTAGTTTCCCAGGGTGGGTCACACCTTCCAGCCATGTCTGGCTCATTGGCATGGCTCCCCCTCGTTCCCCCTGCATGCTCACACGCAATGTTATTTAAAGTGCAGAACCCAGAACTGGTTTCAGAAACCCCCAACCCTCCAGCGAAAACATATGGGGCAGAAGCAACACAGGGATTGCCCATTTCCTTACCCCCTTTGGGGAGGCAACCGGGCTCCCCTTGATCTCCCTTTCCCTTCACCCCCAGCATACCCGCGGGATTTCCCCCCACAACCAACACTCCCCAAAGAGATAAGACACTAGTCCAAATAGTAGATACTAAACCACCATCTACTATAGTATTGGTGAGTAAATTTACACGTGTTTTCTATTTATTTAACAGAATTTAAATAAAAAATGTGACGAAAAGATGTTTTTTTTTTGTATTTTTATAGATATTGACATCGGGCGGTTAAGACCGAATGCTGTTAGCTTTTGCACTTTTTGTAGGTTATGGACTTCGTGAAACAATTTTGAAAAGGGGCCCTTTGCCATGGATGTGTCTTGATGGAGTAAATTTACACGGTTTTAGTATATTACTAGACAAAGTTAAATGAATGTAAAATAAAATGTGATTGATAAATTTTGTTTGTTTTTTATTTTTAAAAGATATGAACCAAAAGGCTAAGGAAGGAATTCAGTTTTTTGTGTTACCATTTTTTGTGGAAAATACTGAAAGTAATGTGTTGTCTTGGTGTCGATTTATATTTGCTTAGGATAAAGATTTGTTGACAAATTTTTAAACTTTTTATTTTCATGTCCGAAATTAATGTTGGTATGTTATTTTTAAATAGTGTTTATCATTCGAAACAAATTACCGTTGTAAAATGAGGAAAAAAAACTATCAAACCTTTGTTTTCCCTTATTATGCTTATTTTACAAAAATGTAATTACTAAGCACAATAAAAAGCGATAAACTCTGAAATGTTCCCATGGGGTCATAATAGCTTTTTTTATCATTCAAGACAAAAAATCAGTGCTTGACTTCATTTGCAAGAACACAGACTAAAGCTAAAGCAATTGAGAACAGGAGAAAGAATTCGTAACAAATGAAAAAATGTATCTAATCCTTGGAACAGCACTTGCAGATCTGTTCAAAAGATACATTGTAATCCATTTCATTACTTACCCCGGGGGTTTTACAAAGCTTACAAATTTTCTAGGATATTTTCTCTTTTTGCTATATAAAAAAACTGACTTAAGGTCAAAAAAACGTGGGGCTCCCTGGATTGAATGTGAAAAGTACTCGGGAAATCAATGTTGTGTGCTACTCCCGAAGAATCCGTACTGTCTTGAATAATTTACCTTTGAACCTGTACCTTTGAGTCTTTTCAAAATTTTTTCCCTTTCTAGAACTTTCCTTACTAAGGTTTATAAATTTTGGTCGGTATTTATCATGCTTGTTTTCGGTATGGGGATGTTAACAGTTATGAACCGGGGCAAAATACCTTGTGCAACTTAACCTTTTAAAGTGAAAAGGGGGGAAACCAGGTTACCTGACTATAAGGGTGGGGGCCTATATTAATTCCATCCTCACCGGGGGGCGACCTTTTCCTTTGATCAATGCATTGTTTAATTCCCACTCAGTGATCCAGCAAAGTTTTAAGGGGTTAGATTAGTAATCCAATCTCAATGGCAAATTTGCTGTTATTTTAAATGACTAAGTTGATCCTGAATTTTGGGGGAAGTGAGCTAAATTTGGAGCTCCAGCCCATTGACTAAGGAGCTTTGCTTGTCAAGAGGCTATGGAACTGCGGGGTGGTTTGCCTAAAATTAAATTTTTTTTTTTTCCAGACCTCCACTTTGGGGTTATTGTTAATGCTTTGTAGAACTTTTCAAAGTGTTCATTTTGAAATGATTTTTTTTCCCCCGAGTTTTTTTGCTACTTTTAAAAAAATTGAATGGGGTTGTCAGGGGATTTTCCTCTTGTAGATATATAAAGCTTTTGTTCCCTTAATAATGTAGGGTCACCAAACCCATTTAAGTTTTTTGGGAGTGTTGAGTTGTTGTTTTTAAAGGGTTTTTTTTGGGGCAGACCCAATTTGTAGAAATCAGTGACCATGTTTTATGTCCATGGAAAATTTACAACACTTGTTACTGTGTAATTTAACCGTCATAGATACATGATTTAAAGTGTTTTCAAGAAAGGGGGGATAGAAATTTTGACATTGTAACTGAGTTTTTATCAACAACTATCTCGTTACTATTGCAAAGTGTCCTGTTAGCTCTGTTGCAAGCATGCTTCTGATGTTTCCATGCACAAGATCCCTCCTATTACATAATCTAGCCTGCCCCCCTGCCCCATGAGTTTTGCCTGTCTGTTTCGTATACTGTCTGATCTATTGTTCCAAAATGCGGAACTTCTCCAATTAGTCTGCTTAAAAATCTCCCATCATATTGTCCGTGATTCTGAAATTGGGGGTGAATCAGTCTGAAACTTTCTACATTTTCGTATACATTTACAGAGAGAAAAACCCCAAAGGGTGTTCGAATATGTAAAAGCTGATTTGCACATTATTTTCATTAGATTTCTGCCCAACTTATGCGGTATGGTTTCATGCATAAGTCGAGGCCTTCATTCCTGTGTTCTATAGGAGTGGGACCCCTCTAATTCAGGGGGGGGTTTTTTTTTTTAGTGGGTGATGTAATGGCTCTTGTAAACAATAACGTCAAAATTATTGTTATGAATATAGTAAGCAAGTCATTAATTCACGGTTGACACCTGTATATTCGTAAAAAAAAAGTCATTGTTTTTTTTGTCCCCCATCACACCCTATGATTGTTATTGGGCAAAAATTTGTTTTATAAACCCTTTAGTCTGCATTCGTGTCTGTGTTGCATCTTTTTTATCTATCTTCTCGCACTTTTCCGCGTATTGATTATACGTTAAATCCGTACCTTAGCATTTTTTGAGTGATGTCCCCACAGTTGTCCTTTTCCCCGCATCTTTTTCGGGGGCTTTTTTCTGTCACTGTTTCAGATGGCTCTTTTGCGTAATAACAAAATTAGAGCCTTTTTGTATTTCAGCATCATTAAAATCATCAGGACGCACATTTTTCCCTGTCTACACATCCTTTTGTCGTGCGTAAAATAAAATCAAACCTCATTCATATTTTCACATCACTAACATCTAAACGCACATTTTCTCTGTCTACAAGATCACTTTTGTTTTCCATTATCATTTTTTTTAATCAGCAATTTTCCTCATTTTGGCCTTATGCTTTTTTTTTTTTTGCCATTTTTTCCCGGGCCCCCCCCAAATGCTCCCCCCGGGCTGTTTCCCCGGGGGGGGGTTTTTTTTTTGCA
>NW_023661189.1:2500-4225 GCF_015228065.2 Penaeus monodon
TAACCGAACTATCCCTAAACTAACATAATATAACGGAACATGACATAAATAAACCTAATCTATTAAAACCTAATCTAACATAACATAACATAATCTACCCCACCTAAACGTCATCTAACCTAACCAAGGCCAACCTACCTAACTTATATAAAAGTAACCTAACCTAACCTAACTGTACCTAACGAAACGTAACCTAACCAAATTTAACCTATTCAAACCTATACTAACATAATATAACAAAACGCAATGAAATCTAACGTGACTTAACCTAACCAAGATACTAGACAGGTAGATACACAAATAGATAGATGGGCCGGTAAGAAGGCTAACTAGATAACTAGGTAGGTAGATACGTAGGTAAGTAGATAGAAGTGTAGGTAAGAAGGTAGGTAGATAGCCAATTATCTAACTGGACATATAAATTATACAAATATACATACTTATACGCACAGAAACACATGCACATATAAATAAATAGATAATTAAATGGATTTATATAAATATATATATATATATATATATATATATATATATATAATATATATATATATATATATATACATGTACATATACACACACATACATATGTATGAATACATATCTACCTATCTATTTATGTACGAATCTATCTATCTATATAAATATGTGAGTGTATGTATGAATGTATTTATTTATATCTATGTATATATATATATGTATATATATATATATATATATATATATATATATATATATATATATATATATATATGTATATATATACATACACACACCTAATATATATGCATATGTACATATATGTATATATTTTTTCATATACATGTGTGTGTGTGTGTGTGTGCCTCTGACCCCGCCCACCTCTCATGCTGGCTACACCCCAACAGCACGAGGCTCTGTCCCCTCGGCGTCTCTCTTCCCTCAGCCACACCTCCAACTGGCACTAAGCTCCGCCCTCACATAGAGGCTCGGCCAATGGCATTCCCAAGGAGGAAGGGGAAGTGGGGCTCGACGAGGAAGGAGGCCCGCCATTGGATCATCCAGCGGGAGTCTTCTCCCATTGGTTGGAACGACGACGCTGCTCGAGGGCGCAGCCGGAGACTCGGAAGGAACAGAAGAAGGGAAGAAGCGATCCAAATAAGACAAAGCAATAAGGGAAGAATGAGACAAAGAAAAAGGAGAAGACGAAAGGGAAGAAGCGATCCAAAGAAGAACTAGGAGATAGACAAAAAGGGAAGATGAAAGGGAAAAGAATCCAAGAGACGACAATAAGAAGAATGAGATAAAGAAGAAGACGAAAGGGAAGAAGCGATCCAAATAAAATGGAAAAATAACAAGAGAATAAAATTAATAATAAATAATAAGAGAAAAGAATAAGTTGAATAAAAGAAGAACAAGGAAAGTGGAATAATATATATATATATATATATATATATATATATATAAAAATATATATATATATATATAAATATATATATATATATATAAATATATATATATATATATATTATATATATGTATATATATATCTAAATTATTATATAATATATATATATTAATATTTTAAAGATTAATTTAAGAAAAACATAACGAAACGAAAAATTAAGATTAAAAAAAAGAAAAAAAAAAAGAAATAAAATTTAAGTAAAATAAGATAAAAATAAAGGAAATCATAAAAATATTGAAAATAATAGAAATTATAATGAATAAAAATATCTAGCAATTTTT
>NW_023661189.1:4325-17975 GCF_015228065.2 Penaeus monodon
CCCCTTTCCCAGGGGGACCCCCCCCTTTAAAGGGGGGGGCCACCCCCCCCCCTTTTCCCAAAAACGGTCAAGGTCTTCGGGGGGGGGAGGACTTGCAAGCCCACCTCCCCCGAGCCGCCCAATTACCCCTGGGTGGCTAAGGGGCAGGAGTTGGTACGAAGCAGAGCGTGTCCACACGCCGGTGGGCATAACTCCGTACCTCGAGGGCCTCCTGCTGCTCCGTGATCCCCCAAGATTTAGCCTGGGACCGCAAGGTTCCCAGTTACCCATGGGTGGCCACGAGGAGGACTGCAGAAGTCTTGGATGATGGAGAGGCTGTGACCTGGCAGGGGAGACTTATGCAGAAGCTGCTCCCTTTTCCCACTGGGCTAGCAGGGGTGGAAGCTGCAGCGAGAAGGCATGTAAGCACTTAACACTATCTAGGCTACCACACCATCGCTTCGCATCACCTTGCGCGTGAAGCACCCACACACACACACACATATATATATGATATTATATATATATATATATATATTATATATATTATATATATAAGCATGTATTCATACATACATTCACACACACACACACACACACACACATGTATATATATATTTGTGTGTGTGTGTGTGTGTGTGTGTGTGTGTGTGTGTGTGTGTGTATGTGTGTGTGTATGTGTGTGTATATATATATATATAAATATATATATATATATATATATATATATATATATATATATTATGTATATATACATATAAATATATGTATATACATATAAATATATATCTAACCAAAACTAGGCCAAAACTAACCTAAGCTATCTGAAGTAAAAGTAAAATGTTTCTAGCGTAACAGTCTATCATAACCTAACTAAACCAAATCGAATTTAACTTAAGCTTATCTAAGGAAACTAAACCTAACCCATCTTAACTTAACTAACCTAACCAAACCAAACCTAATCTAACATAACACAACATAACGTAACTAAACCTTCTCTAATTTAAATAAATTAACTTAACGAAAACTAACCGAACTATCCCTAAACTAACATAATATAACGGAACATGACATAAATAAACCTAATCTATTAAAACCTAATCTAACATAACATAACAGGGCAAAATAGCTAAACCTATTCTAATCTAATACAACCGAAGATAACTAAACCTAACCTAGCCTAACCAAATCTAACCGAACTAAACTTAATATAACCTTAACTAACCTAACGTATCCTAAACCAACTAAACCTATGCTAACATAAAATAACATAATCTACCCCACCTAAACGTCATCTAACCTAACCAAGGCCAACCTACCTAACTTATATAAAAGTAACCTAACCTAACCTAACTGTACCTAACGAAACGTAACCTAACCAAATTTAACCTATTCAAACCTATCCTAACGTAATATAACAAAACGCAATGAAATCTAACGTGACTTAACCTAACCAAGATACTAGGCAGGTAGATACACAAATAGATAGATGGGCCGGTAAGAAGGCTAACTAGATAACTAGGTAGGTAGATACGTAGGTAAGTAGATAGAAGTGTAGGTAAGAAGGTAGGTAGATAGCCAATTATCTAACTGGACATATAAATTATACAAATATACATACTTATACACACAGAAACACATGCACATATAAATAAATAAATAAATAAATGGATTTATATAAAAATATATATATATATATATATATATATATATATATATATATATATATATAATATATATAATACACTGTACATATACACACACATACATATGTATGAATACATATCTACCTATCTATTTATGTACGAATCTATCTATCTATATAAATATGTGAGTGTATGTATGAATGTATTTATTTATATGTATGTATATATATATATATATATATATATATATATATATATATGTATATATATACATACACACACCTAATATATATGCATATGTACATATATGTATATATTTTTTCATATACATGTGTGTGTGTGTGTGTGCCTCTGACCCCGCCCACCTCATGCTGGCTACACCCCAACAGCACGAGGCTCTGCCCCCTCGGCGCCTCTCTTCCCTCAGCCACACCTCCAACTGGCACTAAGCTCCGCCCTCACATAGAGGCTCGGCCAATGGCATTCCCAAGGAGGAAGGGGAAGTGGGGCTCGCGAGGAAGGAGCCCGCCATTGATCATCCAGCGGGAGTCTTCTCCATTGGTGGAACGACGACGCTGCTCGAGGGCGCAGCCGGAGACTCGGAAGGAACAGAAGGAGAAAGGAAGAAGCCATCCAAATAAGACGAAGCAATAAGGGAAGAATGAGACAAAGAAAAAGGAGAAGACGAAAAGGGGAAGAAACGATCAAAGAAGACGAAGCAATAAGGGAATAATGAGATAAAAGAAGACGAAAAGGGAAAGAAGCGATCCATAATAAAATGGAAGAATAAGAAGAGAATAAGATTAATAATTAATAATAAGGAAAAATAAACAAGTTGAATAATAAGAAGAACAAGGAAAGTGGAATGAAATATATTATATATATATAGTACTATATATATACTATATAGATATATATTATATATATATATATATATATATATATATAATAATATCTATATATATATTAATTGTAAGAAAAAACAGTACATGAAGACGATTTAAAATTAAAAATTAAGAAAAAAGGAAAAAAATAAGAAAGTGGAAGAATTTTAAGAAGCATAAAAATAAGGATGTAAAAACATAAAGCGGAAGGGAAGGCGAAAAATCAAATAATCTGAGAATTGGATTGCAAAAAAAACTAGAAATATATAATGAAGAATGAAATAAAAAGCTCGGTAGTAAAAAAAAAGAAATAGATAAAAATAACAGGAGAAATTCAGTAACAAAAGATATTGAAAATTAAATGGATAAGTACAATAGTATCAATAATTTAGAAAAAATAATTACAAATAATAAATACAACACTAAAAATGAATATTTAAAATATAATAAATTAAATTAAATGCAATTACCAATCATGAAAAATGATAAAGTGAATAAAATAAACAGATACAATAATAATAATATATTCTAAATTAAACGAATGCATAAAAAACATAAAAATACAAAAAAATATTATACACTTATTCGCTTATCCCCTATCCTCTCCTTATTAGTGGGGATTAATGAGGGGTTTAATTAGTGCCCCGGCCGGATCATAATCATCTGTGATGGAGAATTAGACATATAACCGAATGATTAAATTAACAAAAGAAATTTAGTATTAGGGAAGCAATTGTGTATCATCAAATCGTCCAATTACGAATTTCAGCTGTTGACTGAAATCCAAACGATTCCAATTAATAATAAAACATATAGAATATCAATTTCAAAATTTGTTCATTTAATTGATTTAGTCCCTCATTTCTAATATAAACTTCGAAGGATACAAATATACAAAAACCAAAAATCAGTAATAAAAAACAGGACTCTCTAATACAAGATATTTCATGCTGAGACGTCAAAAGGAAAAATTACAACAATATTGGCAAACAGAATGACGGACATGAATACCAGAATGACAATATTGCACCAGAATACACAATTATGGCAACCAAAAGACAATTATATACCAGTAAAAAAATAGGAATGATAATAATAACTGAATATTATATTAATAACAATATTTATTAAAATACTATTATTATCATTTATTATACTTATTATTATATTGTTATTATACAGTATCTATATATATATATTCTTTTTTTGTAATTACTAATATAAGGAAAGTAATAATAATAATAATATTTGGATAATAATAATAATAATTAATAATAATAATAATTAATAATAATGATAATAATAATAATAATAATAATCAATAATGACATAATAATAAAACAAACAATAATTAATAATAATAATAATAATGATAATAATAATAAGAATAATAATAATGATAAATAATAAAAATACTACTTACTAGTTATACTACTTCCTACTATATACTACTCACTTAATATAATATTAAATAATATCAAATGTCCATCTCAAAATTCTCTTTATCTCATTTTTTATCATCATTATTGTCGAATACACATTCTGGTAATTACTATCATTATTAGCCTAATAATTGCCAAAATCATCAAAGAAATCGATAAAAACGTCATTTGGGGAGTTATACTCCTCAAAAGCTATATTTCGCTAGATGTGCCCCGCTTTTTAGATTTTTTGGGATTTTTTTTTTTTACCTTTTTTTATGATATATGGATACAATTCCTGTTATTCACCATCATTATTCAATAAATGTGATTATCCATCCATTATAATCGTTATCATCATCATTATCAATGCTAGTATCATCATTCTTATACACAAACACACCAAACACCACCAACAACACCTATATATTATAATATATATATACATATAATAATATATATATATATATAATGATTATATATATAGTATTCATCTCTCTGTATCTCTCATCATTTCTTTCTCCTGTCTCTTTTTTTCTCTCTCTCTATCTTTTCTCTCTACCCGCCTCTCTGCTCCTTGTCTCCCTTTTACTCTTTGTATGTCTTTCCTCTCTCTCTTCTATATTAGGAGATTCGCTTGCTCCTTTTGGACCTCTCTCTCACACCCTCTTTCTTCCTCTCTCTCTCTCTCTAACTCTCGTCTTGCCTATCCATATCTTCCTCTCTTTTTTTTTGTTAGGTTAGGTAATATAAGGATAAGTTGGGTGGTGTTTTATCTGGGTTAGGTTCAGTTAGTTTCGTTAAAAAAAAAAAAAAAAAAAAAAAAAAAAAAAAAAAAAAAAATTAGTTAAATCAGAGTCCATCAAGGGTTAGTTTAGGCTAGAAAAACATTGTGTTATGTTAGGTTAGAATAGTTATTTATGTTTAGGTTATGTGAGTTTTACGTTTAGGTTACACTGTGTTAGATAATGTCTTAGAACTTGTAATACGTTGGTTAGGTTAGAATCGTTATTTAGGTATAGGTTAGGTTAGATTTTGATTTTTATTTAAAACAGGTGTGGTAGGTCTATGTTAGATTTGGTTAGTTAGTTTTAGGTTAGTTCTATGTTAATATTTGGTTTAGCTTTAGTTAGATTTGGTTAGGGTAGGTTAGGTCTAGCATTAGATTTGGTTAGGTTAGGCTCTTAGGTTAGGTTAGGTTTGGATTAGGCTTGCTTTTAGGAAGGTAGCTTATTTTTAGGTTAGGTTGTAGTTAGATTAGGTCAGATAAGGTTATTTTATATTTCGGTTCGGTTTAGGTGTGATTAGGTTCAGCTTCGGTTCTAGTTAGATATAGGTTAGCTACGGTAAGGGTTAGGTTACGGTTTAAAATACGTTTGGTTATGTTAGGTAACGTAAATAAAGTTGGGTTGGGTTAGGTTTCAATGAATGGCTTGGTTAGTTCAGAATCGTTCGGTCGGTTTCATAACCATAAGGATAGGGTTAGGTTACATTTAACATTAGTAGGTTAGATTAGGTTTAGATTCAGGTTACGGGTAAAGATCGAAAGAGCAGTTAGATTTAGGATTTAAAGTTAACAGGGCAGGTAGGTTTTCGGTTAATAAGGTTAGGTTCTAGGTTAGGTTTAGGTAGATTTCGGTTAGATAAGTTCTTGGTTGGGTTAGGTAATGTTTAGATTGGGTAGGTTTGGAGTAGGTTTAGGTTAGGTAAGGCATGTACCTAATGTTTAGTTTAAAGTTAGGTATGGGTATAGGGGTCGTTTAGATTACGTTTAGATTCGAATCGTAAAGTTAGAAAAGGTGGTAGAAATATCTATGTTAGAAATCGTTATTTTAGTTATAGGTTTGTTAGATAGGTTGGTTGGGTTAGTTTAGCTCTAGGTTAGATATGGGTTAGGCCTAGTTATGAGGTTACATTTAGGTTAGACTGTTTTGGTTAGGATCGTCGAAGCTGTTTAGAAAGGGTTAGAAAATATTAAGTTAGGGGTTCTCAACGTTAATTTAGGTTAGGTATATAGGTCTGGTTTAGGCTAGGTTAGATATGGGTTAGTTAAGTGCAACACGCTTAGGTTAGGATCGTTGGGGTTAGGCTAAAATCGTAAGGTTTAAGCTAGGATCATAAGGTCTAGACTAGAATTGTTACTTTATGTAGCTAAGGTTCTAGGTTTAGGTTTCGGGAAAGTTTTTTTTTTTTTTTTTTAAGGGTAGGGTTACCCGTATAACGGAAACAATGGACATTTAAAAAGTATTCATTTTAAGGACCTTTGGAAAGCATTATTGGAGCATTTCATGTAGGTTATAAAGGAAAACATAAACTTCTAGCAGTGTTGACTTTTGAACCTCGAAAAATTGAACCTTGTATTGGAATATGTGAAAAAATAATTTTCTTTTCTAATTCCCTAAAAGCCCACGTTCATTAAATTGTATAGACTGATTCTACGTTTAAATATTTTCCCGTTCTACATGATCTTGTTTACCCTCTTTAATAAATCGGTAAACCATTGTGTTTTCTATGATGACGCAGTATTCACTTTCTTCGCTTATGTTTCCATCCTCAATAAAAGAAAAAAAAAATGTTAACCATATATTATTGACGTAATATATTATATATATATATATATATATATATATATATATATCTATATATATAATATATATATTATAATATATATATGTATATATACACAACACACCACACACACACACACACACACCACACACACACACACACACACACACATATAATATATATATATATATATCTATATATATATATTATTACACACCTATGGACATTCAATGATTTAGAATTTCGTAATTATAACACAACACATGCCTTGCCAGAAGCTATAGATTTGTCCCAAGAGGAATATATGTATGATATATATATATATATATATATATTATATATATATTATATATATATATCTATATATTATATATATATTATATATATTATATACATACATATTATATTATTATATATTATATATATTATATATATATATATATATATATATATATATTATGTGCCTGTGTGTTGGTGTGTGTGTGTGTGTATAATAAATAAGAGCAAGAGAAGAAACTGCATCAGCCACTTACTTTTTTAAAGGAATCCAGCTACCGAATACTACCCTAAACTAATAAACTATAACCAACCATACCTTGACCTAAGTGTCACCTAAACCTAAACTTAAAACAAACAAATAATAAACAGGGGACAAACCTAAACTGAAACTAAACTAATAAACATAACCTAACTTTAACTAGTTAAACCCTAACCATCAACCTAATGTAATAAACATGGACCTTAGCCAAAAACCTAACCTAACCCATATCAAGCTCAGCTTAACCTAACCTACCCAACCTAAAACCTAGCCTAACCGAAATTCTAATCCAAACTTAATCTAAGCTAACATTGTACACTATTTTTTTCTATTAGCATACATTTCCATTTTACTTCACTTTTACTTTTATTTGTTCGTGTAGAATCGCTTCAAGGCTTACCTCTATGATATTTTTCAGTTGGGATCTGTTCTGCAAAAATAATTGATACGATACTCCATAGTACCTTTTGTACACTTACTGTCAGTTATCAGTTAGCATAAAAATCTTAAATTTGCTGGCATACTTTTGTAAGACCATAAAATGAAGGAGGACAAAATGCTGGATGTCATAGCTCTAGAATTACGACCCAATACTTACGTTGTCAATGGGGGGATGAAGTAGGTGGCATAGATTGTTAAGGCTTAGGTTTTATGTCAAGGTTATCTTTGGGTTGGGAGGGTTAGGATCTCTTAGGTTAAGTAGATTAATGCTCATTAAGTTAGGTTTTAGGTTAGCTTATGCTTATTAGGTTTCAGCTATGTTAGGTTATGCTCTATAGTATAGGTAAAGTTAGGATAGGTTAGGGTTTGATTACATTGGAAGAGGATAGGTTAGATTGGGGCTTAGCTTTAATTTTATGTGTAGGTTAGATTATGTTAGGTCAAGTTAAAGTTAGGTTAAGTTTGGTTAGAATTAGGGTTGATGTTTATATTTTATCAGTTCTAGTTAGGTTAGGTGAAATAGATTAAGATTGGTTAGGGTTTAGGCCAGGCTGATTTCGCGTTTAAGTATAGGTAAAGCCCAGAATGAAATTATACGACTACTATTCTTCCAGTTTCTAATACAAGCATAGATTTCGTTAAAAATGTTGAAATATCCCATAAATTATACACACACACAGACTTTCACAACAAAATAGATTTCTTCGAAGGAATAAAAAATAAACATTGCCAGATGTCTAATGTGTTCCCTAACACATCAACTAAACTCTGCCTACCTTGACCCAAAACCGAACCGAATTTAACCTAACTAAAACCAGCTAAACCTAAAATATTCTTTTTTTTTACTAATCTTCAAAAGAATCCCAAACAAATCTAATATAAATATAACCTAACCTACACCACCTGATATATCTAACATAACCTAGCCTAGGAGATAGCTAAAACTAACCTAAACCCAACATATCCTACCTAAACTAATCCTAACCAAATATAATAAGATAGAGCCTAATCTAACATACCTAACATATTTAAACACTAACCTAAACGAAACTTAACCTAACATGCAACAGAACATAAACGTAAACCAACCTAAACAAAACTAAAAGATAGACCATCAGTGTGATTTACTTTCAATGTATTACTCGGTTTAATCCGTTACACGGAAAAATTCGACTTGTGTATTTAACGCAGGGCGATCGCAAAGATTGCAATAATATAAAATTAGATATATATTATATATATATATACCCCCACTATATATATATAATATATATTATATACTATACTATATATATATATAGGTGGATATATACATTTTTTTTTTTTTTTTTTTTTTTTTTGGTGGGGGGATTATATGCGAAGAAGAAAACAAAATGTCCGAGTATTATAAGGGATGACAATGATCAGTAGACGGAAAATATTTTAAGCATAGAAATTCATACTATAAAAAATACTGATCGTGCTTGATTAATAGATATTTCTGGTAATCTTATCATTATTCCCAAAATAATTGCCAGAACATCCAAAGAATTGGCAAAAAAACGTCATTTTTGGAGTATGCTTCCCAAAAGTATATAGTGCGCTAGATACATAGATTAGTTTCGGGAATTTTTACGATCTAAGGTTCAGGCTAAGTGTTAAGTTGAGTTTTAGGTCTAGGTTAAGTTTAGTTCAGACATAAGGATGTTAGTGCTTTAGCTATAATGGAGGACACTAACCACTATAGCAATGTAATAGTGATTTTCTGAAGCTGCGAAAATTTATTTTGGGTAGTATGATAATCAATAACTTCTTTTTTTTATTATTTCTTTATGGTATTGGGTATGTATAATATAACCAAGACATACTCACCTACAAAATATTACAATATCATTTTATTATCATTATTCATTATATTATTATTATTATGCTTATATTATTATTATTATTATTTATTATTATTATTATTATTACTTTAATTATTAGGATTATTGCCAAAAAATAAATTATAACTGTAATAATAACAATAAATAATTATAAAAGTATAATTATAATAATACGAATTGTATAATATTGTTAAATATTAGTTATTGCTATTATTATCATGCTTATTATTTTTTACTGGTAGTATAATTATAAAAAATAATTATCTAAAACAGTAATAATTACAGTAATAACGATATTAATTAAAATAATGATATTCAAATAAGATATAAAAACGGTTATTATGTTTATTATTATTGTTATTATATTATTATTGTAGTTTGTTATTAGTTATAGATGTAAAAAAAATATTATCAACTGCAAAATTTCAATAATTACTGATAATAATTGCAATAATGATGATAAAATTGCAATATGATGGATAATGCATGATGAAAGATGATAAATGATGAAATGATGATTGATAACGATATAATGATGATAATCATGATAATAATGATGATAAGAACAGGGAATTGTGTCCAATATATAATAAAAAAGGTACCAAAGGAAAAAAATCCCAAAAGTCGAAAAAAAAGCGGTCAAATCTAGCGAAAATATAGCCTTTTGAGAGTAGACTCCAAAATAACGTTTTTTCCATTCATTTGATGATTCTGGCAATATTAGGAGTAATAATGATAATAATTACCCAGAATTCTAGTAATCATGCCAATAATGATGATAAAGAGAAGTAAGAGGAATTTGGATACACATTTGATGATGATTACTATTATTTTTACTACTATCATTTGTTATATCATTATTATCATTATTATTTATTATTATTATTATTATTATTATTATATTATTATATTATATTGGTATAGTTTACTTTAAATTATTAATTATTATTGCCAAAAAATATATTATAACTGTAAATAATAACAAGAATGAATAATAATAAGTACTAATTATAATAAATTCGAATGGTTATAATATTGTTATTAATAGTATTATTGTGTATTATTATCATTATTATTATTTTACTGGAGTATAATTGAAAAAAATCATTATTATAAACAGTTAATAATTCCAGTAATAACCGATATTAATTAAATCATTTTTTGATATAAATAATGATTATAAAAACCGTTATTATTGTTATTAATGATTGTTTATATATTATTATTGTAGTTGTTATTAGTATAGATGTAGGAAATATATATTATAACTGCAAAATAATTGACAATAATAATGATTAAATAATTTGCAATAATGATGATAATAATTGCATAAGTGATGATAATAAATTATTATTGATAATGATGATAATGATGATAATGACTGTGATAACGATAAGAATGATGTATCAATGATACATAAGTGATAATAAACTAGGAATTGCGTTCTATATATAAGAAAAAAAAGGTAAAAGAAAAGAAAATCCCAAAAGTCGCAAAAGCGGCACAAATCTAGCCGAAACTATAGCCTTTCTGAAGAGTAGACTCAAAATGGACGTTTTACATTCATTTGGTGATTCTTGGGCAATTATTAGGGGTACTAATAATAATAATTTACCAGAATTCTATTAATCGTGACAATAATGATGATAAAAGAGAAGAATAAAGGAAGAATTTGGATACCATTTGAGATTACTTACTAATTATTACTATTAATCATTATTATTATCATCATTATCATTATTAGTATTATTATTATTATTTCATTATTATATGATCAGTAGTCTTATATCTTTAATTATTTAGTATTATTGCCAAAAAATAGAATTGATAACTGTAATAAATAACAATAATAATAATAATAAGATAATTATAATAATACGAATTGGTATAATATTGTTATTTAATATTAGTTATGTTATTATTATCATTAATATATTTGTATGGTAGAATAATTGTTAACAAAAGTAATTATGATAAACGTAATAATTACAGTAATAACGATATATTAATTAAAATACTGATCTAAATAATGATTATAAAAACGTTATTATGTGTTATTATTATCGTTATACTATAATTATCTGTAGTGAGTGGTATTAGATAGATGAAAAAATATATATTATAAACTGCAATAATTGCAATAATAATAATAATTGTCCAATAATGATGATACAAAATAATTGCCAAATAATGATGATAATGATGATGATAATGACTGATAATGATGATGATAAACGATTAATAGATGAGATGATAATCATGATAATCCATGATAATAACAGGAATTTTGTCATATATAAAAAAAAGGTTAAAAGAAAAAAAAATCCCAAAAAGTCGAAAAAAAAGCGGCAAAAATTCTAGGCGAAAGATAGCCTTTTGAGAGTAGACTTCCAAAATGGACGGTTTTGTCCCATTTCCATTTGATGATTCTGGCAAATTATTAGGGTATAATGATAATAATTTACCGAATTCTATTAATCATGACAATAAGGATGATATAAAGTGAGAATAAAGAGAATTTGAATAACATTTGATGATATTATATTATATATATCATTATTATTATCATTATGATCATATTATTATTATATAGGTATTATTATTATATTATTATGTATTATTAGATTATATTTGTTATTATTATTTACTGTAATTAGTGAGTATGTATTGCCAAAAATAATAGTTTACTAACTTTCATAATAAATACATAACAATAATGATAAATATAATGATAATAATACGTATTGTTATATATGTTATTAATATTATTTTGTAGTAATGATCAATATTTATATTTTGACTGGTAGGTATAATTGTTAAAAATAATTATTATAACAGTAATAATTACAGTAAAACGATGTTAATTAAACATTAATGATATAAAAATGAGTTATAAAAACGTTATTATGGTATTAGCATTGTTATTAATATTACTATTGTAGTGTTATTAGTTATAGATGTAAAAATATATATTATAAAACAGCAATAATTGCAATAATAATAATAATAATTGAACTATATGATTATAATAATTGCAATAATGTGATATAATGATGATTGATAATGATGATATAATGATGATGATAAACGATAATAATGATGTAATCATGATAATAATGATGATAATAACAGGAATTGTGTCCATATATAATGAAAAAGGTAAAAGAAAAAAAATCCTAAAAGTAAAAAAATCGGCAAAATCTAGTGAAATATAGCCTTTTAAGTGTAGACTCCAAAATGACGTTTTTTTTCCATTCATTTGATGATTCTGGCAATTATTAGGGTAATAATGATAATAATTACCAGAATTCTATTAATCATGACAATAATGATGATAAAGTGAGAATAAAGAGAATTTGGATAACATTTGATGATTATTAATATTATTACTATTATCATTATATTAAAATTTTTATCATTATTATTATTATTATTATTATCATTATTATTATTATTATTATTATTATTATTATCATTATTATTATTTTTACTGGTAGTATAATTGTAAAAATAATTATTATAACAGTAATAATTGCAATAATAATGATAATAATTGCAATAATGATTATAATAATTGCAATAATGATGATAATGATGATGATAATGATGATGATAACGATAATAACAATGATAATCATGATAATAATGATGATAATAACAGGAATTGTGTCCATATATAATAAAAAAGGTAAAAGAAAAAAAATCCCATAAGTCGAAAAAGCGGCAAAATCTAGCGAAATATAGCCTTTTGAGAGAAAACTCCAAAATGACGTTTTTTCCATTCATTTTATGATTCTGGCAATTATTAGGGTAATAATGATAATAATTACCAGAATTCTATTAATCATGACAATAATGATGATAAAAGAGAGAATAAAGAGAATTTGGATAACATTTGATGATTATTACTATTATAACTATTATCATTAATATTATCATTATTATCATTATCATTATTATTATTATTAATATTATTATTATTATTATTATTATTATTATTATTATTCATTATTATTATTATTACTTTAATTATTAGTATTATTGCCAAAAAATATATTATAACTGTAATGATAACAATAATAATAATAATAAGTATAATTATGTTAATAAGAATTGTTATAATATTGTTATAATTATTATTGTTTTATTATCATTATTACTATTTTTAAAGGTAGTATAATTGTAAAAAAATTATTATAACAGTAATAAATTTCAGTAATAACGATATTAATTAAAATAATATAATATGATTAAAACTTTTTTTATTATTTATGTTATACATATGTAAAATAATATTATAATCAATAA
>NW_023661190.1:0-17975 GCF_015228065.2 Penaeus monodon
TTAATTTTTTTTTTCATTTGCCTTTTTTTGTTAAATTTCCCTTTTATTTTAAATTTCCCTTCTTGTTCAATTTCCCTTTTTTGTTAGTTTGCCTTTTTTTTTTGCCTTTTAGTTAAATTTCCCTTTTTATTTTTAAATTTCCCTTTTATGTTCAGTTTGCCTTTTATGTTAAATTGCCATTAGTTCAGTTTCCTTTATGTTCATTGCCTGTTATTTTCAGTTTCCCTTTTTGTTCAGTTTCCCTTTAATTTCAATATGCCTTTGTTTAGTTTGCCTTTTTATGTTCATTTTTCCCTTTTTTATGTTCTTTTCCCTTTTTATTTCAATTTTTCCCTTTTTTATTTTTCAGTTGCCTTTTAGCTTGTGTATTTTGGGGATGGTTGTTTCTTTTATTTTTTTTATTTTTCCCATTTTACTTTTTTTTTTTTAAATTTACCCCTTTTTTCTAGTTTTACGTTTTCTTCAGCGTTTCGATTTTATGTTTTTTTAATTTTTTTTACCCCTGTACTTTTATTGCTTTATCATTTCGAAATTTTTTTTTGGGGGTTTTATCTTCAAATTTATCTTTACTTTTCCAAATTTTCTTTTTTTACGGGAAGTTTTTTAATATAACTCGTTCAAAAAGAGCGTGCGCGCCCTCTACCTTTTAAAAGGGACCGGGTTATACTCGTTTTGTTCGTTTACGATTTTTGTCCGCCTCTCCCCCTTTCCCCTCCTGTCAGCTATGCGAATTTCCCCCCGCACGTTGGGTTTAACCCCCCGACTCTTTCTCTCTAAAAAATTTTTTTCGCCCCCCCCCCCCCTTAATCATCTTTTCGATCCCCCCCTTACCCCCCATTTTCTTCACCCCCCGGGTATGATTTTTTTTTTTTAAAAATTTCCCTTTTCGCTTTGAGGGCTAAATCAGAGCCGAAAATTACACAGGGGAAGTGGTAGGTGACGGCCAACCCCTTCCCCGCAATTACGAGAGGAAAAGAGATCCCCCCCCCCGGCCAGCTGGTACTCAATGCCACAGGCTATAAAACCCTCACTCTCCCGAAAAAAAACAATAGAGGTACCGAGTCATTCGCCAAAAGCGCCCAGGGTTTCCACTGTGCGGCAATTTTACAAACCATAAAAGTGAAAGAGGGGTTGCATGCATTTCGGCGAGCCCAACGCCACACCGTACATTTTTGGAGAATTTCTGCACACGCAAATTTCCCAAAACAAAGCCCCAGAAAAGCCGTCGTGCTGTAAAGAGATTGTGCAGAGCTTTCACCCCGGTACAGGGGCGCCTGTGGGAATCCCACCCCCACGTAAGCACCCGGGGTCGACAAACAAATATATATATATAATATATAATTATATAATAGATTATATATATATATATGTATATAAAATATATTAATATTATATCTTATATTAAAATTTTGTTTTAAAAATTAATTTTAATATATGCATATATATATATATATATATATTATATAATATTTAATTATTATTTTATTATTATATATAATATATTATATATATTTTTATATTTGGTAATTAAAAATTAAAATTATAAATTATATAAACAAAAAAAATTTTTATATATTATGTATATATATATATTAATATATATTATATAATTATAATATATATTATATATATATTATGCATATATTATAATTACAATATTAAAGTATATTTTATTGATTCATTTTTTTAAAAATTCATGTTTATTTTATGATTTTCGCTGTTTTGGGTTATTTCATTTTTTTTATCCATGATTTTTTTTTTTTTTTTTTTTTTTTTTTTTTTTTCTTTCCCCTATCTGTTTTTTTACCAGGGGGGTTTTCAAACACTATTAGTGTGGTTTTTTTGTAGTGTAGGGGGTGTTGGGTGTCTTAACACAAATAATAATACATCAACATCATACATACACACCACACACACACAACACACCACACCCCACACACCCCACACATATAAAATTTTATATATTTTTAAAAAAATTATATAATATTATACAATTATATATTTAATATGTATATATATATATATATATATATTATTTTAAAATAATTAAAGATAATGTATGTTTCACAAACAAACACCACACACAACACACACCACACACACACCCCACACACCCACACACACCACAATATATATATATATATATATAATAAAAAATTTTATATAAAAGTATTTATATATATATATTTATATTTATATATTATATTTTTAATTATATTATATTATATAGAGTAAAAAAAAAAAAAAAAAAATTAAATATTTAATAATATAAATATTATATATAATATATTTTATTTTACACAAACAACCAACACACACCCACCCACCTATTTAATTAATAATAAATATATAAATTTTTAATTAATATTATTAAATATATATAAAAAATATTATTTTATATAACAAAATATATATAATTATAATAAAATATATAATATTTTTACATAAAATAGATTCTATATATGCTATATATTTTTCCCCATTTTTATATAATTTAAATTTTTTAAAATTATTTTTAAAAATTTTTAAAAATTTAATTTTTTAACTTTTTCATTTAACCCATTTAAAACCCTTTCAAAATTTTTTTTTTTTTTTTTTTTTAAATTTTTTAAAATTTTTTTTATATTTTTAAAAATTTCAAATTATTATTAAATTTTTTATTAAAAATTTTAAAAAAATATATAAATATTAAAAAAAATTTTTATATATCTAAAATATTTTTATATATTATATATAATTTATATTAGATATAAAAATACTCTCTCTCTATATCTCTATCATATCTATATCCTGTCTCTCTATCTCTCTCTCTCTATATATCTATCTCTATCTCTCTCTCTCTTCTCTCTTCCTCTCTCTCTCTCTCTCTCTCTCTCTCTCTCTCTCTCTGCTCGCTATATATGCCTATCTCTCTCTCTCTCTCTATATCATCTCAGTAGCGCTCTCTCTCTTCTGCATGTAGACATATATCCTATATCTCTCTCTCCGCTCTCTCCTTCCCACTCTCTCTCTCTTGCCTCTTCTCGCTTCTCTCCCTCTCTATCTCGTGCCTCTATATCTCATGCTCTATCTATATAATATATATATCTATCTCTATCTATCTCTCTCTAGATCAGATAGCTCCCCTTCGCTCGAGATATAGAATAGGATATGCTCTATACATTGCATCTAAACACCCCAACATACATATATACCATATCTGCATCTATATCTATCCATCTATATCATCCTCTGATCTATATCTACATCTCATCTCTCTAATATTAGCCATCGATCTATATATCTCTATATCTCATCTATAATATCTCTCTCTCTCTATATATATATATCTACATCATCCCTCCTCTCTACTGCATTCTCTATTATCCTCTCCTATATACCTGTCTATCTCTCTCTCTATCTACTCTATCTATCTCTCTATCTCTGTAATCTCATTATGATCTCCTCTCTCTCTCTCTATCTTCTCTCTCGCTATTTCTATCTCTTGCACTCTCTACTCTCGGTTCTCTCTCGCATCTCTCTCTCTCTCTCCTCTTCTGCCTCTCTCCTCTCCTCCCTCGGTCTACTACATCTCTCTCTCTAATCTCTCTCATTCTATAGTCTGCCTCTCTCATATCTCTCTCGATCTTATTATATCTATGTCTACTCCTCTCTCTCTCATCTCTAGATATGCATAAATATATATATAATATATATAATAAATATGTATATAATATATCTCCTCATATATATATTATATATCTTTGCATATATAAACTTTGTATATTAGATATGCATATATAACTATGTATATATATACATATTGTATATCACCACTCATATGATATATATCATCTCATGTCTCTCTCTCGCTCTCTCTCTCTCTCTCTATATCTCTCTTCTCTCTGGATCTCTCTCTCTCTCTATATCGCTCTATCTCATCTCTCTACTAATCTCCCTCTCTATCTATCTGATCTCTCTCTCTCTCTCTCTCTCTCTCTCTCTCATATCTTCCTCTCTCTATCTCTCTCTCTCTCTCTGTTCTCTCTCTGTCTCTCTCTCCTAATCTCTCTTCTTCTCTCTTCTCTCTCTCTCTCTATATCTCTCATGCCTCTCTATCCCTCTGCTCTCTCTCTCTATCCTCTCTCTCTCTCTCTCTCTCTCTCTCTCTATCTCGTTCTCTCTCTCCCTCCCCGCCTCTCTGCCTATCTCTCTCTCGCTCTCTCTCTCTCTCTCTCTCTCTATCTCTCTCTCTCCCCCCCCCCCGCCTCTATGCCTATCTCCTCATATCTTCTCGCTTCTATCTCTCTCTATCGACTCTCTACGCATCTCTCGCTCGCTTAGGATGCATATATATATCTCGCTATATATCCTCTCTCGCTCTCTTACTCTTTCTCTCTCTATCTCTCAAATCTATCTATAGCATCTCGATATATCATTCTTACTCTCTCTTCTCTCGATATCTACTCTATATGTCTAGTATCTCTGCCTCTCTCTTCTGCTTCTCTAGATATATATCTAATCATTCTCTCTCCCTCTCTCTCTCTCTCCTCTCCCAATCTCTATCTCTCTCTCTCTCTCTCTATCTCTTATGCCTATCTCTCTCTATCCCTCATCTCTATCGCTCTTCTATCTCTCATATCTATCTATATCTTCTCTCTCGCTGGCTCTACTATCCATATATTCTCATCTCTATATCTCTCTCTCTCTCTACTCTCTCTCTATCTCTCATCGTATATTTCTATGCATTATCTCTCTGGATAGAAAATCTATATAGCTCTCTCTATATATATATCCTCTATCTCCCTACTCTATATCTCTCTCTTATGCCTCTATCCCTCTCTCTTCTCTCTCTCTCTCTCTCTTTCTCTATCTCCTCTGTCTCTCTACTAGCGTATTATCTCTCTCTCTTGCACTATATATACATATATATACACTAAATACATGCATATATATATATTATATATATCTATTATATATATTCTCTCTAGATAATATCTGCGTATATATACATAATGATACATATATATACATCATATCTATCTCTATCTCTATATATATCCATTTATATATCTACGATAGCTACGATAGCTGGATAGATGATAGATAAATGATATAGATTAGATATGCATATATCGATATTCATATAACCACACATAAAAATCCATATATACAAAATTTTTATATTTATGTGTACATATATATATCTATGTAGATGATATATATCAAATAATAAACACACACACTACACATCACACGCGGGGTGTGTATGTGTGTGCATATATATTTATCTTCTATCTCTCTATGTATCTCTCTCTCTCTCTATCTCTCTATCTTCATATCTTCATAACTAATATTAATCTACATTATCTATCTAATCTATATCTATAATATATATATATATATATATATCATTATCTATACTGTCTATAAGATAAGGAATTCCATTAGAGGTCTCTATACATTGTACTGGGGGCTGTCACTTGTAGTGGACCGCTTTATATATCCTTCACTGTCGCCTCACATATGTATTCTTCTCCCCTACAGATGACGGACGAACGTCCCCCTCGCTCGCAACGGGGTACACCTAGGTCGCGCCCAAAACCCCTCTTTTTATTCATAGTGGGTAGGATACTCTCGCAGTGAGGATGATGCGACCAATAGAACGGAAGCTCGCCCTGGGCGACTTACCTGCTTGGCTTTATTTTATTTTGTTTAACCTTTTGTGTGTGTGTGTGGTATTTTAATAATATTTTTATATCCTCTTTAGCGAACCTTAGTCGAAAAGAATAGACCACCGCAAATAGCACAGATAAAGAACTTGAAGATCAATTTTTCTTTTAGAAACTTAACAGGAATATTTCACATCTTTATATTTTTTACATTTTACAGTGACTTTATTAGCTTGTTCATCTGTATATCTGTATGTGTATATATACACATACAACAACAAATATAATCCCATGCGTGTGCGTGCTATTTAGATAGGTTAGGTTAGATGAGTTTTAGTTTTAGGTAAGGTTTTATGGTTTGGTTTAGTTAGGTTAGTACATGTTAGGGTAAGTGTGGTTTGTAAGTAGTTTCGTTAGTTTTGGATTAGGATCAATTTACTTTATGTTATATAGGATATGATTAATTAGATTAGTTTATTTAGGGTTGTTGATTATCATTAGGCTTAGTTAGGTTAGTTAAATATGATGGATTACATTTACTTAGGTTGGGTTAAATAATGTAACTTAACCAAAGCTAACGTACCTACCCTACCTAACTAAACAGACCTAACCTAACTGAACCTGACTAACCTAAACACACATAAGCTAAACTAACTTGATGACAACTAACTAAACCTGACCTAGCTAGCTAAAACGTGAGCTAACCCAACTTAACCTAACCTAATTTTACAACTGTAAACTAATCTAACCATAACTCATCTAACCTACTCTAACTATCAAAGTTAATTAACCAAACCTTACCAAACTAACTAAACCCAACATACCCTTAATCTAACTAACATAATCTAAACCTAACTAAACCAAATCTAACCCAATCTAAAACATAACTCAACCTAAACTAATCTAGACCTAACCTAACATATTTTTTAAGCTCTAACTAAACCTACCTGTGAGGTAATCTCACATAACTCTTGTCCTAACTAACCTAATCTCACGCGAAACGAACTAAATCTTACCAAGAACTAGCCCAAAACTAACCTAACTATCTGAGTAAATGTAAATATTCTAACGTACACTCTGTCCTAACCTAACTAAACCAATCGAATTTAACTTAAGCTTCTCTAAGGAAACTAAAGCTAACCCATCGTAACTTAATCTATCTACCAACTAACCCTATTATACGCCTAATATAAACTAACCTACCCTAATTCATACTAACCTAATAGAATCAATCTAACCGAACCTAACGACAACCTAATCTAACATAACACAACATAACGTTAACTAAACCTTCTCTATCTAAATTATTTTAACTTAACGAAACCTAACCTAACTATCCCTATTACTTGAATATAACAGAACATACATAGAAGTAAACCTAAACGTATTAAAACCCTATCTAACATAACATAACAGTACAAAAAAAACTATCCTATTCTATCTAATACAACCGAAGATAACTAAACCTAACTAGCCTAACCAAATCTAACCGAACTAAACTTAATATATCCTTAACTACTCCTAACGTATGCTAACAAATTTAAGCCTATGCTAACATACAAAATAACAAAATCTATCCCAAACTAAACGTCATCTAACCTAACCAAGGTCCAACCTACCTAACTTATAAAAACTAACCTAACCTAACCGAACTCTCCCTAACAAACCGTAAGCTAACCAAATTTAACCTATTCAAACCTATCCCACGTAATATAACAAAACGCAATGAAACTAAACGGGAATTAACCTACCAAGATACTAGGCAGGTAATACACAAATAGATCGATTGGCCGGTAAGAAGGCTGCTAGATAACTAGTATGTTAGATACGTGGGTAAGTAGATATACGTGTAGGTAGGAAGGTAGGTAGATAGCCAATTATCTACTGTCATATCATTATACAATATACATACTTATACACCCAGAAAACAATGCACATATAATAAATAAATGGATATATAGTATATATATATATATATATATTATATATATATATATATATTATATATATTTATATATATAACACTGTACATATACACACATCATCATATGTATAGAATACATATCTACTATCTAGTTTATCTACGAATCTATCTATCTATATAAATATGGTGATTGTATGTATGAATGTATTTATTTACATCTATGTGTAGAGTCTATATGATATATATATATATATATATATATATATATTTAATATAGAATAGATTATATATATACACACACCTAATATATATGTATCTGTACATATATGTATATATTTTTTCATAACATGTGTTGTTGTGTGGCCTATGACCCCCGCCACCTCCTCATGCATGGCTACACCCCCAACAGCACGAGGCTCTGCCACCCTCCGGCGACTCTCTTCCCTCAGCCACACCTCCAACTGGCACCAAGCGTCCGCCCTCACATAGAGGCTCGACCAATGGCTTCCACAAGGAGGAGGGGAAGTAGGCTCGACGATGAAGTGCCCGCCATTGGATCATCCAGCGGAGTCTTCTCCCATTGGCTGAAAACGACGACGCTGCTGAGGGCGCAGCCGGAGACTCGGAGGAACCGAAAGACGGGACGAAGCGATCCCAAATACGAAGAAGCAAATAAGGGAAGAATGAGACACAGAAAAAGGAGACAACCGAAAAGGGAAAGAAGCGATCCAAAGAAGACGAAGCAATAGAGAAGACTGAGACAAAGAAAAGGAGAAGACGAAAATGGGAAGTAAGCGATCCAAATAAAATGGAACAATCAGAAGAGAATAAGTAAATGATAATAAGAAGAAAGAAATAAGTGATAATAATAAGAACAAGAAGTGGAATAATATATATATATTATATAGTATTAGATTGTAATGAAACAACAATACATGAAGACGATAAAAGTAAAGATTAAAAGAAAAAGGAAAAAGAAAGAAAGTGAAGATTTTGAGAAAGCATAAAATAATTAAAACATAAGCTGGAAAGGGAAGTGAAAATCAATAATCTGATGAATTGATTGCAAAAACAACTAGACATATATATGAACAATGAAATACATCTACGTAGTAAAAAAAGAAATAGATAAATAAAGGAGAAATTCGTAACAAAATATATTGAATACATGCTAATACAATAGTATCAATAATAATAAAAAAATTACCAAGCTAGTAAATACAACACTAAAATGCTAAAAAAAAATTAATAATTAATACAAGCATCAAAAATGTAATGACTAAAATAACAATACAATAATAATAATATATTTTTAAATTACGAATGAAGACAAACATAATAATAAAAAATTATTATAAAATAGACATGGTAAATAACATAATGTAATAATATACACTTATTCGCTTATCATTATCCTCTCACATTAATAGGGATTAATGAGGTAATTAGTGCCCCGGCCGTATCATAATCTCTGCTAATGGAGGATTAGACTATACCGTAATGGTAAATTAACAAAGAAATTTATTATTAGCGGAAGCAATTGTGTAATATCATCGTCCAATTACGTACTTTTCAGCTGTTGACTGAAATCAAACGATTCAATTTAATAATCAACAATAGAATTATCAATTTCAAATTTTCATTTTAACTGATCAGTCATCATGTCAATAATAAACTCGAGATCACATATACAACAAATCAGTAATAAAAAATGAACTGCCTCTAATACACGATGTTTTCATGCGAGATGTCAAAAGGACAATACATCAATATGGCAACCAGAATGAAAGAAGATACCAGAATGACACTATGGCAACCCGAGTACCAATATAAAAAGCGGAATGACATGGGCACCGGGAAGCAACATGACAAGCAGAATGGCAATAGGCACCAAAATGAAAATAGACGATCATAAGTACAATGACATGAATGACAATGTGCAACAGAATGGCAATATGCAACCATAATTAGGACAATAATTTGGCAACAAAGATGACATGACAACCGGAGAACGATGCAACGTATATGATTCTGACAACATAATTACATGATCAACCATAATTACCTGGCAATATACGTCATTTTCTGAAGTTTCATTGGCTAGGATTTGTCGCTGTTTGCCTTAACTTCCCATCCCGCTAATTGCCAGTAACTGCCCATTCTCCCATGTGTCCCGTTCTTAGTTTTTCACACATGAAGCATTTATTATCATTTCGGGTGCTATGCGTTGTACCTTTCAGTACTTTAAGATACTAATTCTTCTTGAATTACGCTTTCAGGAGAGTTTTTGAAAGAATGTTTTTCATTCATACTTAATACTAAACAGCCTATGAACATACATGTGCATCGCCGACGAAGGTTTGTAAACTCTTACCCTCTGGCCTGTTCAGTCGCTCTCGTAGATTCATCCCGTCAGAGGACTGAGGCAGGCAGGTCAGCTCTTCTTGTCTTTCCCTTCTGAAAGGGTGTGGGCGAGACCCTCTCCTTACTGCAAAGCACGGGTTTCCATATGTTTGAGAATGATTGCGGGTTTATCAGATGGTGAGCATACACATGATCCTTCATGCGCCGTTTGCATATAAATTCTTGCTATAAACACGGTTTCGGTTTCCGTGATTGGTGATGACGTGTCTGCCACACAAGGTGTCGAGCACTGCGCCACGATTTCCCGTAATTTTCAATATCCTCAAAGACATTGACTCGCCTGAGCAGAATCTATCGCTGTTCCTATTGGTGTGTCTGATGATTTTGAATTTGTTACTTCCGATAATACATCATATTATATTAATATACATATAGATTCTATATGTATAAACACAACACAAGATTTATACACATACAGACCCAGCAAGCCATATAAGCCCACACGCACACAGATTTAACACCATACATACCCACAAGCACACCACACACACTCACACCACACACACACACACACACACACGTATATATTATAGATAATATATATATGATATATATATATATATATAATATATTATATATATATATATAATTGTATGATAATACATATAGATATATATGTACATATTATTTGACATATGGATATATATGCATATTAGATATACATATAGATATATAGGTATATATATTTACATATGTATATAATGCATATGTATTAACATATAGATATATATGTATATAGATTTACATATGTATAATATAAATGTGTGTTTGTGTGCTTATATGTAAATGTAATAGTATATATGTAATATAGATATTTATTATTCATATTATTAATAAATATACATATATATATGAAATAAATAAATATCTATATACATATATGACATATACATATATGCACACACACACCCTATACACATGATTATTATCATTATTATCATCATTATTATCGTTATCATCATCATTATCCTAAAATATTCATCATCATTATCTGTCATTACTGCAGTTATTATCATCATTATTGGCAATATTATCATTATTATTCCAATTATTGGCAGTTTTATAATGTATATTTTGCAACTATACTAATACACAACATAATAATAGTAAGACACTAATAATGACAATAATAAGTTTTATAATATATTTAGATACTATTTTAATTAGTATCGTTATTACTGTAATTATTACTGCCATGATAATTATTTTTGCAGTTATGCTACTAGTAAAAATAATGACAATGATAATAATAACAATAATATCAATAACAATATTATAACGACTATTATTATCATTATTATAATTATTATATTTATTATTCTTATTATTACAGTTATAATATATCTTATGGTAATAATACGATATAAAAAAGAAAAATATGAGGATAATATAATAATAATGAATAATAGTAGTAGTAGTAGTAAGAATAATAATAATAATACTACTAATAATAATAATAAAAGATAATAATATATAATAATATAATAATAATAATAATAAAAAATTGATAATATTAATAAATATTATAATCATCAAAGTTATAAAATTCTCTTAATTCACTTTAGCATCAATATTGTCATGATTAATACAAGTCTTGTAATTATTATCATTATTACCCTAATTATTGCCAAAATCATGATAGAAATCGAAAAAACGTCATTTTTCAGTATACTCTGAAAAGGCTATATTTTCGCTAGATTTTGCCGCTTTTCCGACTTTTGGGAATTTTTTTTTTTTTACCCTTTTATTTTTTATCTGGACACACTCCCTAGTAGTATCATCATTATTATCATATTATCATCATTCTTGTCGTTATCATCATATAGCATCATTATCATCCATACATTATCGTCATTATTGCAATTATTATCATCATTATTGCAATGGCTGCATATAATGTGATTTTTTTGCAACTATACTAATACAACAACAACAATAACTATATTCCTGTTATTACATCATTATTATCATGTTATCATCATTGTTATCGTTATTATCATCATTATCATCGTCATTATACGCATAACACAACACTACTATTAGTAAATACCAATAATAATAACAAACTAACGATTTTATAATATTTCTTTTACATAATTATTTTCATTAATGTCTTTATTACTGTAATGATTACTCTTATCATAATTCCGGATTATAGCATTATTTCGTTAGCATCATCATTATCATCATTCATTGGAATTATTCATATTATTGCAATTTTGCGGTTAATAATATATATTTTTACACTATACTAATAACAACTACAGTAATAATATAATAACAATAATAATAACATCCTAAAGTTTTATACACATAATTATTATATCATTATTTTAATAATTCGTTTTATTACTGTACGTTATTTACTGTTATAAAAAATTTTGTTCAATTATTCTACAGTAAAATGATAACAATGATAAATAATAACATAATAGTATAATAACAATTAGAACGATAAGTATTTATTATTATTTACCTATTATTATTATTTATTATTATAGTGTTATTATTAAACAGTTATATATATATATTTTTTTGGCAATAATACTAAATAGTTTGAAAGTTAACCAATAATAGAATAATACTAATATAATCTACTAATAATATACTATAATAATGAAATCATAATACTAATAATAATAATGATAAATAATAATGATAATAGTAATAATAATATCATCAATGTTATCCAA
Organism: Penaeus monodon; assembly: GCF_015228065.2. NCBI lineage: Eukaryota > Metazoa > Arthropoda > Malacostraca > Decapoda > Penaeidae > Penaeus > Penaeus monodon. The sequence continues at coordinate 12,693 of NW_023661190.1, forward strand.
ATCCTCTTTATCTCACTTTTATCATCATTATTGTCATGATTAATAGAATTCTGGTAATAAATTTAGGCATTATTAAACCCTAATACATGAAAGAATTATCAAATGAATGGAAAACGGCATTTTGGAGTCTACTACTCAAAAGGCTATATTCGCTAGTATTTGCCGCTTTTTCGACTTTTGTTTTTTTTTTTTCTTTTACCTTTTTTTATTATACTATGGACAACACTTTTCTGTTATTGTCATCATTATTATCATGATTATCATCATTATTATCGTTATCATCATCATTATCATCATTATCATCATTACCATCATCATTATTGCAATTATTATCATCATTATTGCAATTATTATCATTATTATTGCAATTATTGCAGTTATAATATATATTTTTACAACTATACTAATAACAACTACAATAATAATAGTAATAACATTAATAATAACAAAAATAACGTTTTTTATAATAATTATTTATATCATTATTTTAATCAATATCGTTATTAGTGTAATTATTACTGTTATAATAATTATTTTTACAATTACACTACCAGTAAAAATAATAATAATGATAATAATAGAAATAAAAATATTAATAACATTATTATAACGATTATTATTATTGTTATACATATTATTATTATTATTGTTATTATTACAGTTATAATGTAATTTTTCGATATAGTACTAATAAGTAATAATAGTAATAGTAATAATAATAATAATAATAAAAAATAATAATAATAATAAAAAAGTAATAATAATGATAATAATAATAATAATAATGATATTAATGATAATAATAATGATAATAATAATGATAATAGAAATAATATTAATAATCATCAAATGTTATCTAAATATATTATTATTACTCTAATAATTGTCAAAATCATCAAATGAATGGAAAAAACGTCATTTTGGAGTCTACTCTCAAAAGGATATATTTCGCAAGATTTTCCCGCTTTTTCGACTTTTGGGATTTTTTTTTCTTTTACCTTTTTATTATATATGGACACAATTCCTGTTATTATCATCATTATTATCATGATTATCATCATTATTATCGTTATCATCATCATTATCATCACTATAATCATCATTATCATCATTATTGCAATTATTATCATCATTATTGCAATTATTATCATTATTATTGCAATTATTGCAGTTATAATATATATTTTTACAAATATACTAATAACAACTACAATAATAATAGTAATAACATTAATAATAACATTAATAACGTTTTTTATAATAATTATTTTAATCAATATCGTTATTAGTGTAATTATTACTGATATAATAATTATTTTTACAATTATACTACCAGTAAAAATAATAATAATGATAATAATAGAAATAATAATATTAATAACATTATTATAACGATTATTAATATTATTATACATATTATTATTATTATTGTTATTATTACAGTTATAATATAATTTTTGGATATAATACTAATAATTAAAGTAATAATAATAATAATAGTAATAATAATAATAATATAATAATAATAATAATAATAATAATTGTATCATTAGTATGATAGGTATATGAAAAACAGGAATATTTAAGTTTATTTGATAATACGGGTGAGATGTTACGTTGCGCATCTCGAGTGTTTTTTGTTTACCCATGAGCCCACGTATGACGTTGCTGTGGCGGTTGACGCCTCGTGTGTGAATCCACTTCGCAGGGAATATTTGTGTTGGCGACCTTTCACAGAAGTGGCAGTTATTGGGCACAAGTCTTTACACTCATGAAGGTATGTTTAAGGATATTGAAAGGTTTCAAATTAATATCAGAAGAGTATGATCCTCCTTGATATTGATAAATACACGGAACATGAGTTTGTTGTGTTGGCGTCGGCCATGATTTGGAGTGTTTACTTTTCATATGGGTTTCAGCCAGTGTTATGTCCAATGGGCTGTGGATATGGGTTTGTGCCGTAACTGAGATTACACGATGGCAACTACTGGGAATCATGGATTGTGATAGTGAGGCCATTGAAGTGAGGTCAATGAAAATGTACAATGTATGATTTATTTTGTGATATTGTTAGGCAGATTATTTAGTTATGTTGCACGAATGTATAATGGCAATCCTTATATAGTTTAATATTGTGATATAAGCAGTTCATTTTGTTAATTTGGATTGATTTGTTACATTAATATTCATTTGATGTATGTATATTTTCTTTTTGACGCAAGATAGGATATTTATTTAGTTATTCAGAACATTTATGTATATTTTTGAATGATTTAAATTGCCAATTATATTACCTGAATATCATATTTCAGGTTGAAACTTTGCTCCAATAAAAGACTGTTGCAGCTGATGGCTTTTCCTTGATCTCCCAGTACAATAATAATAATAATGATAATAATAATAATAATAATATTAATGATAATGATAATAATGATAATAATAATGATAATAGTAATAATATTAATAATCATCAAATGTTATCCAAATATATTATTATTACCCTAATAATTGTCAAAATCATCAAATAAATGGAAAAAAACGTCATTTTGGAGTATACTCTCAAAAGGATATATTTCGCTAGATTTTGCCGCTTTTTCAAATTTTGGGATTATTTTCTTTTACCTTTTTTTATTATATATGGACACAATTCCTGTTATTATCATCATTATTATCATGGTTATCATCATTATTATCGTTATCATCATCATTATCATCATTATCATCATCATTATCATCATTATTGCAATTATTATTATTATTATTATTGCAATTATTGCAGTTATGATATATATTTTCACAACTATACTAATAACAACTACAGAATAATAGTAATAACAATAATAATAACAATATTAACGTTTCTATAATAATTATTTATATCATTATTTTAATTGATATCGTTATTACTGTAATTATTACTGTTATAATAATTATTTTTACAATTATACTACCAGTAAAAATAATATTAATGATAATAATAGCAATAATAATATTAATAACAATATTATAACGATTATTATTATTATTATTATACTTACTATTACTATTATTATTATTGTTATTATAACAGTTAAAATATATTTCTTGGTGATAATACTAATAATTAAAGTAATAATAATAATAATAATAATAATAATAATAATAATAATAATAATAATATAAATCATAATAATGATAATAATAATAATAATAATAATAATAATAATAATAATAATAATAATAATAATGATCATCATATGTTATCCAAATTCTCTTCATTCTTACTTTTATCATCATTATTGTGATGATCAATAGATTTCTGGTAATTATTATCATTATTACCCTAATAATTGCCAAAATCATCAAATGAATGGAAAAAACATAATTTTGGAGTATTCTCTGAAAAGGCTATATTTCCCTTGATAGTACCGCTTTTTCGACTTTTGGGATTTTTTTCTTTTACCTTTTTATTATATATGGACAGAATTCCTGTTATTATCATCATTATTATCATGATTATCATCATTATTATCATTATCATCATCATTATCATCATTATCATCATAACCATCATCATTATAATCATTATTGCAATTATTATCATCATTATTGCAATTATTATCATCATTATTGCAATTATTATCATTATTATTGCAATTATTGCAGTTATAATATATATTTTTACAACTATACTAATAACAACTACAATAATAATAGTAATAATAATAATAATAACAATAATAACGTTTTTATACTAGTTATTTATAGCATTATTTTAATTAATATCGTTATTACTCTAATGATTATTGTTATAATAATTATTTTTACAATTATACTACTAGGAAAAATAATAATAATAGCAATAATAATATTAATTACAATTATTATCATTATACTTATTATCATTATTATTGTTATTATTACAGTTATAATATATTTTTGGCAATAATACTAATAATCAAAGTAAAAAAAAAAAAGTATATTAATAATGGTAATAATAATAATAATAATAATAATAATAATAATAATAATAATAATAATAATGATGGTGATAATAATAATACTAAAAAATATTAATAATCATCAAATGTTATCCAAATTCTCTTTATTCTCACTTTTATCATCATTATTGTCATGATCAATAGAATTCTGGTAATTATTTTCATTATTACCCTAATAATTGCCAAAATCATCAAATGAATGGAAAAAAACGTCATTTTGGAGTATAATCTCAAAAGACTATATTTCGCTAGATTTTGCCGCTTTTTCGACTTTTGGGATTTGTTTCTTTTACCTTTTTTATTATATATGGACTAAATTCCTGTTATTATCATCATTATTATCATGATTATCATCATTATAATCGTTATCATCATCATTATCATCATTATCATCATCATTATCATCATTATTGAAATTATTATCATCATTATTGCAATTATTATAATTATTATTGCAATTATTTTAGTTATAATATATATTTTTACAACTTTACTAATAACAATTACAATAATAATAGTAATAACAGTAATAATAATAATAACGTTTTCATGATAATTATTAATATCATTATTTTAATTAATATCGCTATTACTGTAATTATTATTGTTATAATAATTATTTTTACAATCAAAATACTAGTAAAAATAATTATAAGAGAAAGAGAGAAAGAGAGAGAGAGAGAGAGAGAGAGAGAGAAGAGAGAGAGAGAGAGGAGAGAGAGAGAGAGAGAGGAGAGAGAGAGAGAGAGAGCGACAGAGAGAGAGAGAGAGGAGAGAGGGAGAGAGAGAGAGTAAAGAGAGAGGAGAGAGAGAGATAGAGAGGAGGCGGGTGAGAGAGAGTCCTCGGGTCCTCGGATTTGCATTTGCCTTGACCCTATTTCCGTGTATGATATTTTTACGTGTAGTCTGTGTGGTTTGGATGCCTGTTTTGTTACCAATTGTTTGTAGAGGCATTAACCAATGAGGATAGTCGCCCTTTATGAATTTATGTATGAGTATACATGTATGAAATTAACATTTTAGTTGAACTTCTGGCCATTTCATTTTTTTAAAGTGTGGGGTTATGTGGTCATGTTTATTTACGTTGCCTATTGCCACTCTTGCGGCAAAGTTTTGTAGATTTTGTGCTTTTTGTGTCTGAGATTTGTTGGTTGAACCCCATATGTTGGAACAATAGTTTATAATGCTAAATACAAGGGACTCTACAACAATAATTCTCGTCTCAGAGAGAGAGAGAGAGAGAGAGAGAGAGAGAGAGAGAGACAGAGAGAGAGAGAGAGAGAAAGAGGAGGAGGAAGAGAAA
>NW_023661191.1:0-17974 GCF_015228065.2 Penaeus monodon
AAAAGGAAACAGGGGGTGTTACAATATACTTTTTTCTCTCGCCCGTTTAAGAAGAAATACAGAGTAAATAAAAGTCATTCTGGCAACAGACAGCGGGAAAAAGGGAATTTAAGTTGAATTAGAATGGTGCTTTGGCGACAGGGAAGAGAGGGTGGGGAGAGAGAGAGAGAGAGAGAGAGAGAAAGAGAGAAGGGGGACAGAGAGAGCGGAGATGAGAGAGAGAGAGAGAGAGAGAGAGAGAGAGGAGAGGGAGAAACAGACAGACAATAGAGCTCTCTAGCTGTCCATCTTGAACTCGTCCGAAAGCGAATATCGAACAAAAAAGAAAAAGACAAACGAGAGAGAGAGAGATCATATTACAATCACACTTCCACGGATTAACAAATGTGTATATTTGTTAGCATGCGTACACGAATACACAAATCTCCAAATCAACCAATTGACCAAAAGAGGAGCAGAAAGTTGAAAATGAACGGTGCGTGCGAAGCGTCGTGAAGTTTTGAGCAATAGAACAAGTTTTAAAAGGGTAAAAGGTGCTGGTGACAATTTTACCAAATAATGGAGATGTTAGTGAGAGATAATATGAAATAGAAATAAAGAATAAAAGGCTAATAAATAAAGAAAGAATAAACCATGAATAAAAGAAACAAATAAATAGATAGATAAATAAATAAGTAAATAGTAAATGAAAATAATATTAAGATGATAAAAGTAGGAGGATAGTTTACACATAGATAAGTCAAAGATAGATTGAATAAAGAGTAAAAAAAATAATAATTTCAAAAATACGATAATAAAGAAATAAACTGGAGAATAAGAGAAAAAAATCAGAGAGAGAGAATAAAAACATTAGGATAATTCCACAGAGGGAAGTCAAAAAAAAATAAAAGATACTAGAAAAAAGAGAAAGAGAAAAAAATAATAATTCATTAGAAAATTGAATTAATAAAAAAGAAAATAATCCCAGAATTCAAAAATAAGAAAATAATACAAAAGTGATCATAAAAATAGATTAAAAAAAAAACAAAAGAGAATGAAAATGGCGGGAAAATCTTATATCCAACCTGGACATAATATATATACTTATCGACTCCACTAAATAAATGATAAACAAAGATCACTCGTTGTTAATATTTGATAAGAGTGATAAATTCTCTAGAGTTATATTTATATCCCGACCGTAATGTTCCAAGGTATTATTATCTGAAGAATTTTAAGTTCGTTTACCAGCATAAAATATATTCAACTCAATAACCCAACCAATCACAGTGTATTTTATTGTATAAGAATTGTGAAGCTCCGGTTAATGAGAAAAAAAAATGTATCTCAATTTTCATTCATGAGAAAACGAAAAAAGATAACCTTATATTAGTGAGGAATATCTTTCCATATATTTCGCCTTAAGATATTATACTTTATAAATCTATTTAGTGTTTTTTTTTTTTTAATGGATCACGTTCTAAGTAGAAATATATGCAAATCAGCAGTTAGTATTTTCTTTTACTCAAATTTTAAAGTCTCTTGAGACTGTCAGCTTAGGCGGAAGCTCAAGGCTCACAAAATTAATAGTAACTTTTTTTGTTCACTTTTTGTCGTATATTTTTCTCCAAGTCGGAATTCAAGCAATTTCCCGCCATTTTCGTTGTTCTTTTGTTTCTCTTACTCTTTCTCTTCATCATTATTTTTCTTTTGCTTGTTCTCTACATTCTTTTTTATGATTTTTATAGTAGTCATTGATGCTACTGTTGTATTATCATCACTTCATACTTCATATATGCATAGGTACATATATACATACACACGTATGCGTTTTATATATGCATACATAGATACATCTATTCATACATACGCACGTGTATACATACACACATACATGCATACATCATCATCATCATTAACGGTAGGTTCATGTCTGAGCCGCCGTGGTCACAGCATGATACTCAATTGCAGTTTTCACGTTGTGATGCTCTCGGAGTGAGTACGTGGTAGGGTCCCCAGTTCCTTTTCCACGGAGAGTGCCGGTGGTTACCTTTTTAGGTATCATTCTCTCTTTTTTTTATCCGGGCTTGGACCAGCACTTGACTTGAGCTGGCTTGGCCACCCAGTGGCTAGGCAGGCAATCGGGGAAGTTCCTTGCCCAAGGGAAAACAACGCGGCGGTTGGTGACTCGAACCCTCGAACTCAGACTGCCGTCGTGACAGTCTCGAGTCCGACGCTCTAACCATTTACCCCCGCGGCCTTGACGATCATGGGTTTCCATGATTTTTCTTGGCAATTTAGAGCGGTGGTTGCCATTGCCTTCCGCCCGTGTTTTTTTTTTTTTTTTTTTTTTTTTTTTTTTTTTTTTTTTTTCGGAGTCACCATCTCTATTTACCCGGCACTGACTTGGGCTGACTAGGTCCCCCAGTGGCTAGGCAGGCAATCGAGGGGAAGTTCCTTGCCTAAGGGAAACAACGCGCCGGCCGGTGACTCGAACCCCCGAAAATCGATTGCCGTCGTGGGCAGTCTTGAGTTTCCCACGCTCTAACCATTCGGCCACCGCGGCCCCCACATGCTACATACATACACTATATGCATACATACACATACATACATACTACATACATCAACTACATATATGTACTATATATATATATATATATATAATTAATATAATATATTTTTAATATATATTTTATTATAATACATATTATTTTATATATATTAACATTATATATTAATTAATATAATATATATATTATAATTTATAATATATATTTTATATGCGGTATTTGTGTATATATTTTATATATTGCTACGCCGGGGGGTCTTTGTCTCGTGCGGGGCTGTGTTTACATGAGGGCCCGGGCAGCGGTCGGGGCGGCTGTGACGGAGGAGCGGGGGAAACAACGGAGAGAGGGGGTTTTGGGTGCTGTCCTATGAAGACCCGGGGGCCCTTGTGATCTGATTACTTTTGATCCCTTTTTGTGCAATGTGAATACGGGTTTTCCCCCCCTGTATTGTGCCTATAAAAAGTGTGGGTAAAAAATTTGTGAAAAAAGGGAAAGACTGTCATCGTGTTTTTTTCGTGCCCTGCCTCGCTACTTGGCGTTTCCCCCGTGTGCCTTTTGGGAGCTGTTCAGTGTTCACGACCCTGTGGATACAGCCGTTTTCCTAGCCTCCTTGTGCGGTGGCAGAGAGACAGGCGGACCGGCGAACAATGGTGTCAGGAGGGGGATTTGTGAATTTTTGATCATGAACCCCCGTTTTCAAGCCCAAGATGGGGGCAGCCATGAAGAGGAGTCAAATGACTGAGGCGGCACGATGAGCTGAAGCCAGCCAATGGCCCTGACACTGCCATGCTGGCCGGTAGGGGGAGGAAATGGACAAAGGGCAAAAGAGCAGGCACAGAGGGCACGCGGCAGCGCCCTTCGTCGAGATGCGGAAAGGAAGGCGGGGAAACAGTTCTGCCGACTTGTTGGTGCTAAGAGCATCTTACATCTGTAAAAGAGGAAACTCAGCAGTACACCGAAAAGGCCTGCAACAGCGGAAGGTGAACTGATGGAGGGGTGCTGCTCTAAAGGGGCGAGGTCAGGACCTGAGGGAGGAATGAGGCGGAAAGGCGGCGTCTGAGGTAGGAACGTTGCAAGCAGAGAAGGCCGATGTTCTGAAACGATGCCAAGTGTCGGGTTTACTGGGGTCTCCCTGGGGTCCGTGCGGGAAACCCCCGGGCCTCGCGCTCGGTCGGAGCCAGTGGTCGTGCAAAAGGGCGGGGGACCCTTTGGGAAACCGCTCCCTTGGATATAGGGGGCGGAAAACTCGAACCCGGTCACCCGCCTGTTGCCCCCCCCCCCCCTTCCTCCCCCCCGGTGTTTAGTTCCGGCACGCGTTCCCCACCCTGTACCCCTCGGCCTCCAAACATTCTGTGAGGCGTAACCCACGAGTACGAGGGGAGGGGGGCCTGGGAGCATATGTCGCCCAATTTGAAATGCGGGGCTCTGCCGGGGTTGGAGCCGGGAGAAAGGCCCTGCCTGGTAACAGCGCAAAGGGGGCCCCGGGGTGGAAGTGTTGGGCATCTGCGAAACCCCAACGGCCTCTTACACCCGTGGCAGAGGCTTTGAAACCCCGTTTGGGGCACCACCCCCAGGCCGAGGTATTCGGGCCCACTTGAAGAGGGGACTCGGAGCGTGGCGAGACCTGTCCCAGCTGGCGCAGGATGTGGAGGCGCGGTAAGGGGTCGTACCCTGAGGCGGGGAAAGAGATGATCGTGGTCCTCCCCCATGATTTCTTTGTTGACCTTTACAGGCCCAGCAGCTGAAAATCTACTAAAGAGGAAACCCCCTGAGCCCTGCAGGTGCGCTGGCGGGGGCCCTTTGGGAGTTCGAGCCTTTCCCCTAAAGGGCCGGTGCCTGGGCCCTGCTCGCCCCGCCGTGACCTCCGGGGCGGGAAAGGCTAAAGTGGAGAAAATGCTTGGGGAAATTGAGCCCGAAAATTTTCCAAGCTTGTTTTGGGGGCTGGGGAGAGGAAGGGCACGACGTATCAGTGCAAGGGAGCGGAAACAGTCCTCTAACCCGGGATGGATTCTGATCCCCTTCCAGCGTGTTGCAAGGACTGTGGCGGTTGGCCCACCGAGTGCATGCCCCAAGGCTAAGGAAAGGGTCAGGGGAAATCTCGGGAAAAAGGGGCCGAACCCAGCCCCCTGGGTTCCCGGGCCCCCCTTTGGGTAAGCTGCCGTCAAACCACGGGATTGCAGGTGGAGGGCTCAATAGAGGGGGAAGCCATGCCCCGGCAGTGGACACTGGGCTGAAAGACCCTATGGGGGCCTGATTTTGGCCATATGCGACTTCCGACAAAAACCACAAGACTGTGTGGTGTCAGGGGGCTTGTTGCAGCTAAAGGGCCAGTGGGGCTCGTTTTGGATGGGCCCGGGTGCAGGGCTGCCGGTGTATGTGGCCGACGGGAAGAGCATGTTGCGGGGCCTTGCTACCTGAGCAGGTAAGGCGTGTGCCCGCCCTTGGACGGAAGCTGGGGGGGGTGCACGGCGAAGAGGTCCCTTTTTCCAAGGTTGGCTGTGCAAGGTATTACAGCTGAGCCTCACCTTGCCCCAGGCAGAGTCTAGAATCCGGTGTCGCTGTCAAGGGATGCGGGGAGTAAGGCCTCGTAGAGCCCCACCAAAACTTGCAGCTGGCTGATGGCGTAGCGGTTGGGGGGAGCCTTGTTGGACCGGGGGGGGTTATTACAGTTTTGGTACCAAACTTCTCCGAAAAGGCCCCAAAGGGTCCCACTGGTGCAAAGCTGGGCATTTGTGGGGAAAGTGGGCGCCCAAAAGTCGTCGGGGAGCGGGGATTTGGGTTTTGGTGTGGGGCCGTTCCCCACCCCTCGAGGACTTGGCGCACCGGAGCGCCGCTAACCTGACGAACACAGACAGAGAAGATGCTCACACCCCTGTCTCAGTATGCGATGTTTTTAGCAGGGGTGATTTGGGAAACCGGGCCGCACAGGATTGTGAAACCCGCATTAACACCGAATATTTGCCATCAAGAGCCCCCCCCGACTATTGCCCCAAAACCAGACAGAAGAATGCAGCGCACTGTCAAGAGCTAGCGGCAGGGGGGTTGATTGAACGGTCAGACAGTCCAGGGTCCAGGGGTAGTCCGGGTGAAGAAAAAGGAGGCAAAACCTTCTGTGTGGACACCGGCGCTGAATGACTACTATCAGGACTCTACCCATTGCCGAGAATTGATGACACCCGATGCATTGGTGGGGGCCAGGGGGGTTTTCCCCACACTCACCTGAAGTGGGTTTTTTTCCCAGGTGGAGATGGGGGAAAGGAAAACCAAAAGACTGCCTTTTTCCTTTGGGAAAGGGCCCTTGGCAATTAAAACGTCAGGGCCCTTTGGTCTCTGCAATGCCCTGTTGTTTCGAGCGTCTGATGGAGGGGGTATTGGGAGGGCCTGCAGTGGAAAACCCTTGTCTACATTGATGACCATTGTCTTCGGGAGCCCCTTTCAGAGGACGGGACGGGGAGGAAGTACTAAGCGGTTGGGGAGGCCCACCTAAAACTCAGCCCCAAGAAATGCTCGTGTTCCAGATGAGGTCCCATTTCGGGGCATGTAGTCAGTCAAAAAGGGTGTGCGCACCGCCCACAAATTGGCGGTGGTGGAGAATGGCCATTCCCCCATGTGGCGGAAGTCGGGGTACCTGGCCTGTGCCTACTCCCCGCCGTTTTGTACGGACTTCGCCTGTACGGCTCCTTCCACCGACTTACACAAAAAAGGGAGTGCTTCGTGGCGGGGCTGTCATCTGCATTTGACAACCTGAAAAAGGCCCGGGTGAAGCACCTCTTGCCCAAACCCGGGACCCAAGCTCCCTTCCCCTTTTGGACCTGACGCTATGCGGAGGCATCGGGGCAGTTTTGTCACAAAAAAGGACGGAAAGAGTTGTCGGGGCCCCTACAGGCCAAGTTCAGCGGGCCCGAACGCAAATATTTGGGGACAGAAAAGGGTTTCTGGCGGTGGTGAAGGGCTCGACATTTCACCCTACCCCTACGGGGCCGAGTTCACCATCCGGACTGACCATGCTGCCCTACAGTGGTTGAAGTCGCTGAAGGTGGGCAGAGGGCACTGGAAGATGGTTAGGGCGCCTTGAACAGTACAACTACCACATCGTCCACCCCCGGGTCGTGTCCCTTGCAACGCTGACAGCCTAGTCCGAAGGACTCTGATCCGTTGCCCCCCCGTCTGCAGGTCTGGAATGTGCCACTAAAGGGATGATGAGTGGCGTAAGGGACAAAAGTGAGGAATCTGACCTTGTTCCCTTGTCCATGGCTTAGGTCTCATGGGCGCCCCCGTTGGGAGGGGCCCTGGCTGCGGAGAGCCCCCCCAAAAGTGTTGGTTGGACCAGTGGGGGAAAATTTACGATGGGTCAAAGCGGTTTGTTAGTGAAGTCGGTGCGTTGAGTGGTGGCATGACACTGGGAGTTGTAGTACCCCAAACAGCCTGGTTCTGAGGGAATTACATGCCGGTTACCATGGCCACTTGGGCGAGAAAAGACCCTGAGCCCTCTCCGTCACGCTTCTACTGGGTGGGCATTAGAAGTGACGTGCTGAGTGGTGTGAGCATGTGATGTTGCATTTCAAAGAAAGGGGCCTCAAAAGAAACCCTACCCCGTTACGGGGGTACTGTGTGGAGCACCCCTGGGAAAGGGGGGCAATAGACATTGCCGGTCCGCTGCCTCCACGCCACAAAAACCGATACTCTATGTGGTAAAAGGACTATTTTTCAAAAATGGCCTGAGGATATCACTACCCACCCAGAGGCCGGACCGTGGGTGGGGTGTTGTGAAAAGAATTCTTACCCTTTTGGGGTGCCTTCTGAACTGACCTGACCAAGGCCGTGGTTTGATCACATGTTCCGTGATGTTTCGGGGCTGTTAGGGGGCGCAAGACCGGGCAACACCCCCCCATCCACGTCCGATGGTATGGGGGAGGGTTTAAAAATCCCTTGCTCAACATTAGCCAAGTATTGCGGAAAGTCGGAAGACTGGGGCTCAAACTGCCCGCCTGCCATGGGCCCACCAGTCTGCTGTGCATTAGGTAACAGGGTTCACACCTGCCCGACTCATGTTTGCCGTGAGCTCAGGCTACCAGTGGATTTTGGGCCCCAGGGCGGGCCCCCCAAGTGAAATTGCCACTGTCACATCCACTATGCAGTGGCCTGCGGAAACCGGCGGGTGCACCACGGTGCGTGGCAACTCAAGGTACCGGGCCAAAAGCCCGAAGGGGACCTATGCCGGCGCATGAGGGAAGTGAGGTACAAAATAGGGGACGAGTGTGGCTGCATAACCCGGTCGGAAGCGAGGGCTCTCCCGAAGCTACAGAGCCCCTGGGAGGGGGCCCTACACGGTGGTACGGGCCCCCTCGATGTCACCTATCGAAAATTTGCAGAGGGCGAAAAAGACCGTCTGTTTTCCACGTGGACCGGCTGTGCGTTTCCATGGGCCAGGAAACTCTCCGGGGCCAGGTGAAAAAAAAGATGAAGTTACCCCCGTAGCGGGATGAGGTGTGGCAAGCTGACCGAATGACGAGCATTTGGACTTTTGGGGTGCAGCGATGTCAATGGTGACCTGAGCCAGGGCTTGGGACAGGAGATCCCCCTGGGGGCCACTGCCATCTACCGCCGCCCCCCCTCTCCTCCAGAAGACCCCAAAGAGAGCGAAAAAGCCGCGTGGGTAAAAAATTTTTGTGTTTTGAGAAATGATTTTATTTAAAATTTTTTTGTAGTTTGTTTCAGGTTTTGATTGTCAGGCAGACGGGTCGTCTGCTTGATAGGGGGGATATGCTACCCCTGGTCTTTGTCCTGTGCGGGCTGTGTTTTTCATAGGGGGGCCTGGGCAAGCGTGTCGCGGCTGCTGTGAGCGGGGGACGAGGAACGCGGAGAGACGGGGTTTTTGGGGGCTGCTCCTATAAGCCTCGTTGTGCCCTGTGATCTGATATACTTTGTGATGCCTGTATTGTCAAAGTCATACTGGTTTTCCCCCCGTATTGTCCTAAAAAAGTGTACGGGGAAATAATTGTGGAAATAAAAGGGAAAAACTGTCATCGTGTGTTTATTTCGTGCCCTGCTCGCTACTTGGGGTTTCCCCTCGTGGGGCCTCTTGGAGCTGTTAGTTTCACACCCCGTGATAGCACGCCGTCGCCTACCTGCCTTTTTGCGGTGGCAGAGAGACGAGGCGGACCGGCTAAAAATATATATATATATTTTTTTATTATATATATATATATATATATAAATTTTTATAATATATATATTAAAATATAAAAATATATATATCGTGTGTGTGTGTATATAATATATATATATATATTAAAATTATAATATAAAAATATATTATAATATATTTTGTGTGGTGGGGTGTGGTGTGGGGGTGGGGGTGTTCTGTGTCTGTGTGTATGTATTATATATATATATATATATAAAATTTATATATATAATTGTGTTGTGTGTGTGTTGTGGGTGTGTGTATGTGGTGTGTGTGTGTTGTGTGTTTTTGTGTGTGCGTGTGTTGCGTATATTTTTATATATAATTATTATATTTTATAATATTTATTAATTATAATGTGTGTGTGTTGTGTGTGTGTGTGTTTGTGTGTGTGTGTATATTAATATAATATATATATTATATTAATATTATATATTAATTTTATATATTATAATGTATATCATACAATATTTATATACATATGTATTACATCGTACCAACCACACCCCCCACACACACCACACACCCCACACACACACACACAAAAACAAACAAACACAAAAACAAACACAAAAACAAAAACAAACACACACACACCCACAAACACAACAAAAACACACACACTCACCCCACCCCCCACACACACACAGGTGTATATATATAAAAAATTTATATAATATATTTATATGTGTGTGTTGTTGTGTGGTGGTGTGTGTGTGTGTGTGGTGGTGTGTGTGGGTGTGTGTGTGTGTTGTGTAGGTTATGTATTATAATAATAATATATACAAAAATATATATATAAAATTTAATATATTATAATAAATTAAAATAAATATATAAAATAAACAATATAATAAAAAAAAAATTTAAATAATAATTTTAAAAAACAAAAAATAAAGGAAAAATAAAAAATAATATAAATAAGTATATATATTAAAAACACACACACACACACACACACACCACACACAACACACCCAACAACCCCACCACACACACAACAAAACAAAAAAAAAAAAAAAAAAAAAAAAAAACACCGGGGGGGGGGGGGGGGGGGGGGGGGGGGGGGCCAAAAAGAAAAACCGAAAAAAAAGAAACCCCCCCAAAAAAAAAAAAAAAAAAATAAATATAAAATAAATAACAAAAAAAACAAAAAAAAAAACAATAAAAATTAAAAAAAATAATTATTATAATTTTTTTATGGGGGCCCCCGAAAAACCCAAAAAAAATAAAAAAAACAACAAAACAATAAATATATATTAAAATAAATTAAAATAAAACATAAAAGAAAGACACACAAACCCCAAAAAAAAACACCCCAAAAATAATTAATAAATAAAAAAAAAATAAAATAAAAAAACAAAACACAAAAAAAAAAAAAAAATTTTTTTAAAAAAAAAAATTAATAAAAAAAATAAAAATATTATAATAGTTAGGGGTTTCCCCCCAAGCAAAGGAAAAAAAGGGGGGGGAAAGGGGAAAAGAAAAAGGGGGGAAAAGGGGGGGGGGGGGAGTAAACAGGAAAAGGGGAAAAGAACCCCGAAAAGGAAAAAGGGGGAAAAAAAAAGAAAAAAAGGGACAAAAGAAAGATAAGGGGGGAAAGGGGGGTTTAAGGGGGCAAACCCCTTTTCCCCGGTTCCTCGCTCCGAAGACCACGGAGCGACTCCCGGCCCCCGAACACATGTCCCAGAGACAAACCCCCGGGCCCGATCCCCCTTTAAAGACCCCTTTCCTTTTCATACTAAACCTGAAAAAACCTACCAAAATTTAAATAAAATCAGTTTCCCAAAACAAAAATTTTATCCAGCGCTTTCCCCTTTGGGGCTCTTGGGGTGTGGGGGGTAGTTGGGGCCCGGGAGGGCCCGGAAAAAAACCCGCCCCAAAACTGGGCTCATGGTCACCATTGACATCTGCTGCATCGCCCCCACCGTCCAAATGCTCGTCATCTCGGTCAGCGTCTGCCACATCCTCATCGCCGCTCTGGGGCTAACTTCATCTTCTTTTTCACCAGGCCCCCGAGTAGCTTCCTGGGCCCATGGGAAAGCCACAGCCGGTCCCCGTGGACAACAGACGGTCGTTTTTCGCCCTCTGCGAATTCGAATAGGTGACATCAGAGAGGGCCGTACCACCGTGGTATGGCCCCTCCCAGGGCTCTGTAGCTTCGGCGAGAGCCCTCGCTTCCGACGCGGGTTATGCAGCCCACCTGTCACCTATGTTGTAAACCCCCTTCCCTCATTTCGCCCGTCAAGGTCTCCTTCATGGCATGGCCGGCTACCTTGAGCTTGCCACGCACCCTCGGGGCACTCCGCCAGGTTCTCCTGCAGTGCCACTGCATAGCTGGATGTGACAGTTGGCAAGTTCCGTTGGGTGGGCCCCCCTGTGGCCAAATCCACTGGTAGCCTGAGCTCACGGCCAACTGAGTCGGGCAGGTGAAGCCTGTTACCTAATGCACAGCAGACTGGTAGGCCATGAGCATGGCGGCAGCTTGACGTCCCCAGTCTTCCTGACTTTTTCCCCGCAATAATTGGCTAACTGTTGAGCAAGGTACGGGTTAAACCGCTCACCATACCATCGGACTGGGGGTTTGGGGGGGTGTTGTCCGTGTCTTGCGCACCCCAAAACACTCGAAACACTCCGGAACCTTGACTCAAACTCCCCCTTGGGTCAAGGCAGTTCAGAGGCACAAAAAAGGGGGAAATGAATTCATTCCAAACACCCCAGCCAGGGCCCTCGGCCTCGGGGTTGGGGTATGCTTCCTCGGGCCACTTTAAAAAAATTCCATTCCACAAGGTTCGGTTTCCTTGTGGGTAAAGGGCAGCGGCCCGGCAATGTCTATTGCCCCCGTTCCGGGGTGCTCCCACCAGTCCCCTGTAAGGGGGTACGGTTCTTTCTAGCATGGCCCTTCTTTCAGCACACATCACATCTCTACACCACTCAACACGTCACTTCTCATCCCCCCCCAGTAGAAGGTTGAGGGAGACGCTCAGGGTCTTTTTCTCCCAAGGGGCCACTGGTAACCCCGGCTTAAATTCCCTCAGCAACTCAGCACCATGGCTCTGGGTACTACACTCCCCCTGTTCATGCCCCACTTCACTCAACTGACCCAGCATTTCACTAAAAAACCGCTTTGATCCCTCGTAAAGTTTCCCACGGGTCCACCAGAACTTTGTGGGGGGGCCCCCGCAGCCAGGGCCTCCCAACTGGGGCTCCACAGAGCCTCAACCCGGGAAAATGGAACAAGGTCAAGTCCTCACGTTGTGCCTTACCCCACTCATACCCCCTTTATGGCACATTCCAGCACCTGCGACGGAGGCACACAGGATCAAGTCCTTCGGGACTCGCTGCGCGTTGCAATGGCCGACCCGGGCGTGGACGATGGGGTAGTTGTACTGTTCAAGGCCCCCAAACCCATCTTCCAGCTGACCCTCTGCTCCCTTCAGCGACTTCAACATTTGGGGTCAGCAGGGCCCAGTCCGAGGGTGAACTCGGCACCGTAGGGGTATGGGTAAAAGTCTCAACTCTTCACCACCCCAGCACTCTTCCTTTCACACAATGTTGTTTTCGGGCCTGCTAAACTTGCACTGTAGTGGGCCCACGACATACTTTTTCCCCTCCTTTATCTGTGAAAAAAATCCCCCGATGCCTTCCCCCCCCTAGCTCGGGGCCAACGGGTAAGGGGGCTTCGGTCCGGTAGGGAAAGACCGTGCTTCCACCGGGCCTTCTTCGGGTTTGTCAAATGCAGACTGACACGCCTGTCCCCGGGAAGCACCCCCCTTTTCGTTTTAATCGGTGGAGAGGAGCCGCTACACGGGCGAAGTCCTGTACAAAGCGGGGGTAGATGTGCACAGGCCCGGGTACTCCTGCTTCCGCCACTTTGGTGGGAACTGGCCACTTCTCCCCCACCCCACCTTTTTGGGGCGGTGCCACACCGTTTGACTGACTACTGCCCCAAAAAATGGCACTCAGCGGGAACATCGAGCATTTTTTGGGGGCTGATTTGGGGTTTGGGCCCTTTCCAAAACCGCTGTAGTACTTCCCCCAGCCGCTCCAGCTCCCCCCTCAAAGGTGCTCCCGAAGAAAAGACGTCATCAATGTAAAAAGCGCCGTTTTCCCACGCAGGCCACCCAATACCCTCTCCATCAACCCTCGAAAAAACCGGGGGCATTGCAGAGCCCAAAAGGGGCATGACTTAATTGCCACAGGCTTCCCCAAAAGAAAAGGCCCCCTTTGGCTTGTCCTTTCCCATTCCCCCTGGTAAAAACCCGACTTCAGGTTGAGTGTGGAAAACCACCTGGCCCCCCCAAATCATCGAGGTGTCATAAATTTCCGGGCAAGGGGGTATGAGCCCCTTGAATCATGTCATTCACGCCCGTAGTCCACACAGAACGTTGTGTGCCGTCCTTTTTTTCTTCACCAGGACTCCCGCTGATGACCAGGACTGTCTGCCCGTTCATCCCCCCCTGTGCCGCTAGCTCTTGACATCGCTGCCTCTTCTCGTCTGGTTGGGAAAACGCGGGGGGGCTCTGAGGGCAAACTATTCCCGGGTGTTAATCGGTGTTTCCCCAAATCCTGTGCGGCCCAGGCCCAAAGTCACCCTGCTAAACACATCTGCTCTGAGACGGGTGGCCATTTTCTCTGTCTGTGCTTCCTCGGGTTTGGGGCGCTCCGGTGCCCAAAGCCCTCGAGAAGTGGGGGAACGGCCCCCCCCAAACCCAACTCCTCCTCCCCGACGCTCTTCTGGCGCTCCACTTCCTCAAAAGTGCCCAGCTTTGCACCACTGGCCCTTCGGGGCCTTATCGGGAAGTTGGCTACCAACCTGAAACTAACCCCCCCCCTGGTCCAAAAAGGGCCCCCCCAACCGCTACCCATCACCACTGCAATTTTTGTTGGCTCTACGGGGCCCTCTACTCCACCATCCTCTTGACAGTCGCCCCGGATTCTAGACTCTGTCCTGGGGAAAGGGTGCATCCTCCTGAAACTACCTCTGCACACCCAAACCCTCTGGAAGCAAGGGCACCTCTTCCCGTGCCCCTCACCAGCTTCCTCCAAGGTCGCACCCCTTACTCTGCGTCATAGTCAAGGCCCAGCAAGCATGCTCTTCCGATCGGCCCAAATACACCGGCAGCCGCGCCCGTGCTCCCACCCCAAATACGAGCCTCCACTGGCCCCTTGAGCTGCATACAATGCCCCGTGACACCACAGTTCTGGGGTGCTCGGAAAGTCCATAGTGGCCAACAATAGGGCCCCACTAGGGGCTTCTCAGCCCCCTGTCCCCTGCCAGGCGGCATGGTTCCCATCTATTGGCCCTCCACCCGCATCATGCTGTTCGACGGCAACTTACCCAAACGGGCCCGGGAAACCCAGGAGCTGGTTTCGGCCCCTTTCTCCAGAGATTTTTCCCCTGTAAACTTCCCTTTGCCTTAGGACAGCACTCGGGTGGTGACCAACCTCCCATTTTCCCTTTCAACACTGCTGGAAGGGATCAGAATCCATCCGTTGAAGACGTGTTCTCCGCTCCCCCCTGACACTGACTACTCCTTTGGGGCCTTTCCCCTCCGCCGCCCCAACCCAAACCCTTTGGAAATTCTCGGGCTCACCTTCCTCAATGCTATTTTCTCCCCTTTTTTGCCTTCCCCCCGGAGGGCACGGCGGGCTTACAGCTGGCCCTAGGCCCTCGTTGCCTTCAAAGGCCTCGAAAATCCAAGGCCCCCGCCACGCCACCTAGGTCCTCAGGGGGTGCCTCTTGACGTAGATTTGCACTGCTGGTCCCGTAAAGCGTCAACAAAAAAATCTGGGCCCGGACCCCGACACTCTTCCACACCTCAGGGTACGACCCCCCTTACCAGCGCCTCCACATCCTGCGCCAGCTGGGCAGTGCTCGCCACGCTCACAGTCCGCTTTTTCAAGTGGGCCCGATTCCCCCGGGCCCGGTGGGGTGCCCCGAAACGGCGTTTCAAAGCCTCTGCCACGCTGGGGTAAGAGGCCTTTGGGATGCCCCAATGCCCCAACACTTCCACCGGGGGCCCCTTACGCTGTTACCAGCTGCAGGGCTTTTCTTCCTGGCTCAACCCCGGGGGAGATGCCCCATTTCAAAAAGGGCGCATATGCCCCCCAGGCCCCTTCCCCCTCTCTCAGCTGGCTTACGCCCACAGATGTCTGGGGGCCGAGGGGCTACAGGGTGGAGAACGCGGCCGTGAACTAACACACCTGGGGGGGAGGAAGGGGGGGGGGGGAGGCAAAGAGGGGGTTGACCGGGTTTTGAGTTTTTCCGCCACCTAATTTCCCAAGGAGCGGGGTTTCCCAAAGGGGGCCCCGCCTTTTTGCGCGACCACTGCTCCCACACGACGCTGCGAGGCCCGGGGTTTCCTGCCACGGACCCCAGGGAGACCCCCTAAACCACACTCTGGGATCTGTTGCCGAACATCGCTGCTTCTCTGCTTGCAACGTTCCTACCCCATGACGCCGCCTTCCGCCTTCACTTCCTCCCTCAGTCCTGAACCTCGCCCTTCAAGTCAGCACCCCCTCCATCGTTCACTCTTCACGCTGGCAGGCCTTGTCGGTGACTGCTGAGTTTTCCATCTTCAAGATGTAAGTTGCTCTGTACACCCCAACAAGTCGGGAGAACTTTCCTTCCCTTTCCCTTTCCGCATCTCGCGAGTGGTGCGCCTGCTCGCGTGCCCCCTGGCCTGCTCTTCTGCCCTTTTCCCTTTCCTCCCCATACCGGCCATGGCAGTGATCAGGTCCCTCTGGCTCGGCTTCAGCTCACTCGTGCCTGCCCATCATAGACTCTCTATCATGGCTGCCCCATCTTTGACTTGATAAACGGCGCGTCTCACTGATCAATTCACAAATCCCCCTCCTGACACCATTTGTTACGCCGGGCCCCCTCGTCTCTCGCCCCCACACAAGGGAGGCTAGGCAGACGGCGTGCTATCCCAGGGGCTGAACACGAACAGCTCCAAGAGGCCCACGAGGGGAAACGCCAAATAGCAGGGGGCCCCCGGGGGCAAAAACCCGATGACGTCTTTCCTTTTTTTCCCCAAATTATTTACCCTCATTTTTTATAGGCCAAAACGGGAAAACCCTATTCACATTGCAATACGGCATCACAAAATATATCAGATCACAAAGGGGACACACAGGGCTTCATAGGGCCCCCCAACCCCGTCTCTCCGCTTTTTCCTCCGTCCTCCGCTCCGCCCCGCGACACGCTTGCCCGGTCCCTTCATTAAAAACTGCCTCGCACGAGACAAAAACCCCTGGCGTGCTATATATATATATACACACATACCGCATATAAAATATATATATAATTATATTAATATAATATATATTATATATTATATATATGTAATATATATTAAATTATTATGTATTATTATATATAAATATTTATATATATATATATTATAATATAATATAATATATTATCTACATATATGAGTTGTAGTATGATGTATGTATGTTGTATTTTTGCATTGTGTATTTTGGGTTTCTGTGGGGCCGCGGTGGGCCGAATGGTTAGAGCTCGACTCAAGACTGTCACGACGGCATCTGATTCGGGGTTCGAGTCACGGCCGGCGCGTTGTTTCCCTTTGGCAAGGAACTTCCCTCGATTTCCTGCCAGCCACTGGGCCGTCCCCAAGTCTTTCCGGTAAATAGAGTGGGGACTCAAAAAAAAAAAAAAAAAAAAAAAAAAAAAAAAAAAAACCCCGGGGCGGAAGGCAATGGCAAACCACCGCTCAAAATTGCCAAGAAAAAACATGGAAACCCATGATCGTCAAGGCCGCGGGGGTAGAAGGGTTAAGCGTGGGACTCGAACTGTCACGACGGCATCTGAGTTCGGGGGTTTTCGAGTCCCCAACCGCCGCGGGGGTTTCCTTGGGCGGAACTTCCCCGATTCCTGCCTACCCACTGGGTGGCGCCGTCAAGTAAAAGTCTGGCCCAACCCCGGATAAAATAAGAGAGAATGATTACCTAAAAATAACCCCCCACTCTCCGGGGAAAAGGGAAACGGGGGACCCTACCACGTCTCCCCCGAACAAAAACAACGTGAAAACTGAAATTTGAGTTCATGCTGTGCCCACGGGGGCCAACTAACCTACCTTAAAATGATGATATATGTTGCTGTAGTGTGTATGTATCACGTCGTATGTATGAATGATGTATCTAGTATGCATATTAACGCATACTTTGGTTGTATATTTTCCCTATGCATAATATAAGTATGAAGTGATGATAATCAACATAGCTCAATGCTACTAAAAAAACTAAAAAGAATGTAGGAAAAAGCAAAAAAAAAATATGATGAAGAGAAGATAAAAAAACAAAACAACAAAATGGGGAAAATTGCTTGAATTCCGACTTGGAAAAAATATACACAAAAGTGAACAAAAAAAGTTACTTTAAACTTGTGACCTTTAGCTTTCCCCCTACTGACGTCTCAAGAGACTTTAAATTTTAGTAAAAAAAAAACTAAAATGCTATTTGCTATATTTCTACTTAGAAAGTATCCTTAAAAAAAAAAAACACTAAAAAGATTTTTAAATTAATATCTTAGGCGAAAAAATTTGGAAAATTTCCTCCTAAAATAAGGTTATCTTTTTTTGTTTTCTCAGAAAAAAATTGAGATCATTTTTTTTTTTTCATTTAAACCGGAGCTTCCAATTTTTATCAATAAAAAACACTGTGTTGGTTGGGTTATTGATTTAATTATTTTATGGGTGGGAAACGAACTTAAAAAATTTTTCAGAAAAAACCCTTAACCTTACCCGGTCTGATAAAATATAAACCCAAGAATTTTCACTCTTTTAATATTAACGCGGTGCTTTTTTCATTTATTTGTGGAGTCGTAAATATATTTTTTATGTCCAGTTGGGGTATAAAATTTTTCCGCCATTTTTTTCTCTTTTTTTGTTTTTTTAAACATTTCTATTCCTTTTTTTATTATTTTTTTTATTTTTGGGAAATTTTGGGATTATTTTCTTCTTTTTTTATTCAAAATTTTTTAATGAATTATTATTTTTTTCTCTTTCTCTTTTTTCTATACTTTTATTTTTATTTTTTACTTCCTCTTGGAATTATCCTAAAGTTTTTTTTTCTCTCTCTCTGATTTTTTTCTTATTCTCCTTTATTTCTTTTTATCGTATTTTTTAAATTATTATTTTTTTTTCTCTTTTTTCAAATTTTCTTTTTCTTATCTATGTGTAAAATATCCTCCTACTTTTTTCATCTT
>NW_023661192.1:0-7500 GCF_015228065.2 Penaeus monodon
GGAAACTTGGGGCCCCCCTGTTAAGGGGAAGGGGCCAGGCCGAAATTCCCCTTTTTCCCTTTTTTTTCCGGGCCTTTTTTTTCCCCTCCCCTTTTTTAAAAAAAAAAAAAACTTTTTTAAAAATTTTTTTTAAAAAATTTTTTTTAAAATAAACTTTTTTTCTTCTTCTTCTTCTTTTTCTCTCTCCTCCCTCTCTCTCTCTCTCTCTCTTTTTTTTTTTTTTTTTTTTTTATATATATATAATATTTTAAAATTTAAATATATATTTTTTTTTTTTATTTTAAATTTTAAATATATTTTATATATATTATTTAAATTATTTTTATATTTATATTTTATTTTTATAAATTTTTTATTTTTTATATTAAAATATTTTTTTAAATATTATATTTTAAAAATATATTTTATTATTATATTTATTTATATTTTTTTATATATTTTCCCCCCCCCCACCACCCCCCCCCCCCCCCCCCCCACCACCCCCCCAAATTTATTTATATTTTTTTTTTTATATATAATTTATTTTTTTTATTATATTATATATATTAATATTTTAAAAATTTTTATATATTTTATATTTTATATTAAAATTTTAATATATATATATTATATTTGGGTATAATATGTAACCACTCACCACCTTAATCCCCCTTATTAAATTATGTGTGTGTGGATGAGAAGGAAAAAAAAAAGATCCCTTTTTTTAAAATTTTTTTTCCCCACTGTTATGGGTTTTATCTGGCTCCTATCCTGGGCCGCTGTTAAAAAAGGGAAATACTGAGAGGCGACTTAAAGGAAAGGGATGAAAGGGGGGGGGGGATGGGGGGAGGGGAAAATAAGGGGAGGGGGGGAGAGGAGGAGGGGGAAAGGGGGAAAAGGGGGAAAAAGGGGGGGGGGGAAAGGGGGAAGGGAAGGTTGCGAAGTAGTCGAAAAAGAGGAAGATAGGGGGGTGAAAGGATGGAACATGAGGGTGGAAAATTTAAAAGGGGAAAAAATAAGAGAGAGATAGGGTTTGAGAGAAGGAAATGGGTATACTAAAGCGTCCTACTTAGGAAATATGCTCTTTCAAGTTTTTTTTTGTCTAAATGCATATCTCTCTCTCTCTCTCCTCTCTTTCTCTTTCTCTCCCCTCTGTCTTTCCCTTCTATCTCTCTCTCTCTCTTTCTCCCCCCCTCTGTCTTCTCCTCTCTCTCTTTCCTCTTTTCCTTTTTTTTCCCCCTTTATTTTCACTTTTATGTTTCTATCTCCTCTCTCTCTCTCTCTTCTTCTTCATTCCACTCTCCCTTTCCCCCCCCCTCTTTTTTTGCCTTTTCTTACACCCTCGTACCCCTCCTTCCCTTTCTCCCGCCCACCCTTTCATTCTCCCCCCTTCCCTCTCCCCCCCCCTTCTTCACCCCCTTAAATTTTCTCGCTCTCTTTCCTTTCCTCAAATTTCCCCAAAACTCTTTCTCCCTCATAATTTTCCGACAATTTTCCCACCCCGTGCGCATCTTCATGGAACTGAGAACGCAAATTTCTTTTTTTTGCCGATGAAATGCGAGTCCGTAATACCTTTTGACGTAGTTTGAGGGATTCCAACCCAGAAATTTTATAGAGCGAATAAAATCGGCCTTGAACGTTTTCCCTTTTTTTTTCTTTGGTAGATTTACGTTTATTTCTTTCAATAATCGAACGTCGAAATTGTAATGATCTCACGGGAAAAATTTACCCTGTATAAACCCTCGCGAAGGAAATTATCGTTTCAAAAACGGGGGATAGGCTTTGCATTGCATATCCTCCCCAAACAGGAAAGGGAAAACGATCTCGTATTACTTCCCTTTTAATACCCTACTTATTTTGAGTTGTGCCCATCGCCATTCACAACTTTCCAAATATCAGCTTTTCTCCCTCTACATCATACTTGAGGGATGAGAGAGCTAAATTCCCAGCTTAGCAAAAGCATATTTTATCACTTTCCCTTTTTCACTTTAATGATATATACACATAACATATATAATTCATTTTTCTAAGACAGACTGTCCCAAACACCACACATTTTACATGCCCCAGACATAAAACATACATACACGCACGTAAATACTTACATGGGTACACCATACATAAACCCACACACCACACACACACATGCTGCATACAACATCAACTACATAATCCTCTACATTATACACACATACTTCTACAAATAATGCATAAAATTTTAGATCCACGCATAAAACAAAATATATACAAGTCAATTATCTTTTTTACATCGTCCCTTATCCCTTCCCTGACACGCCCTTCCCTTTTTCTCCCCCAATCCTACCACTCCCTTACCCCCCCTACCCACTCCCTTACCTACGTCTCTGCCCACCCCCCTTTTCCTCCCCACCCACTCCCTTACCTACATATCTCCCCAACCCCCTTCTCATTTCCCTCCCACTCCCTTTACCTAATCTCTGCCCCCCCCCCTTTACCCTCCACCCACTCCCTTACCTGCATCACCGCTACTCCCACCCCCCTACCCACCCCCTTACCTAATCTCTCCCCACTCCTTACGCACCCCCACCCACTCCCTTCCCTACATACGCCCACTCCCCCTACTCCCAAACCCAACCCTTTACCTTATACTGCCCATCCCTTACCCCCCTACCCCCCCTTACCCCTAAAACTGCCCACTCCCTTCCACTCCCAACCCCCCTCCCTTACTCCTACCCACACCCTTTACCTATACTCTACCCACCCCCTTTTACTCACCCCCCCACCTCTTACCTGCACCCCCGCCCACCCCCCCCCCCCTCCGAAAGACCACACCATTAAAAAAGGGCTTCCCTAAGGCAAATCACGTTACGAGGGTCCTCTCTCCGTATCACACGTCCTAGGATGACCCGGGGACACATTACTGAAATCTTTCCCAAGGGGTTCCTTTTTTTTGTTCCTCTGTTGTTTTTTTTTCCCTTTTAACTCTGTCTGTCTGTCTATACTTTTTCCGCTTCTCTTTTGCTTTTTCACACGCACACCATATACATTATACAAAAACCGCCTCCCCCCACACACACATTTATATATATAAATATATATATATATATATATATTTTATTATATATATATTATATTTTTATATTTTTTTTAATATATTTAAAAAAATATATTTATTATATAAAATTTTAAATATATTAATAATTATTTATTATATTTTAATATATATATATTATATATAATATATATATATATATATATTTTATATATAATATAATTTATATATAATATTAATAAATATATAATATATATATATATATATATATATATGGGCACGTATACATACATAAATCAATAACACACACGCAACACACAGACACACCAAACAAAATTATCATTTCCTACCCCCACCCACCCCCAAGCCCCCCCT
Organism: Penaeus monodon; assembly: GCF_015228065.2. Lineage (NCBI taxonomy): Eukaryota > Metazoa > Arthropoda > Malacostraca > Decapoda > Penaeidae > Penaeus > Penaeus monodon. The sequence continues at coordinate 3,386 of NW_023661192.1, forward strand.
ACCATCTTCCCCCACCCCCTGTCCCCTTTTTTTTAGAAATCATTTGGGGCAAATGTCTGCCTTTTTTCTCTTCCCCTTTCCCTCCCCCCCACCCCTCCTCCTTCTGCTTTTCCCTCCTACTCCCTTCCTCCTCCACTCCTCCTGGCACCTCCTACTCTTTTCCTTTCCCCCTTCTCCTCTTATTCCTTCACCACCCCCTCCCCCTCCTCCTCCTCCTTCACCACCACAAACCACCACGACCACCCCTCCTCTTCCTCCTCCTCCTCCTCCTTCACCACCACCACCTCCCCTCCTCCTCCTCCCTCCCTCCTCCCCCTTTCTCGTCTCCTTCTTCCTCTTCTTATTTTTTTTCGCAAACATAATGCTCGCCTTTAAGTAGCTGCACGTACGTCATCCCATAAAAGGGTGAACTTTCTCGTGTGTTCTAGGTAAACCCTACCGGGGGAATTTCCTGGGGTTTTGTTCCTGGTCGCTGCTCGTGGTGATAGTGTTGTCATGGGTGTGTTGGTGTGGTGATAGTGATGCGGGTGGGGGTTGGCGATATGATGCGAGGGTGGCTATGGTGTTGTGGTTGTACTGGTGGGGGAAAATGATGCTGAGGGGTGGTGTTTGGGGGGGATAGTGGGCTGATGGGGGGTATATTGATGTCGATGGGTGGGGTATAGTGATGCGAGGGCAGTAGTGCGGGTGGGGGTGACATCTTGACAGTGAGGATAGCGATTGTTTGTTGGTGGCGGTGTTGTTAAATATGATGATGAAGAGGCGTATTGGAGAAGAGGGGTGATGAGAAAGTACTGAGGTGATGAAGCAGCGGATGGTGGTTATCGTTGGGTTTTATGTAATTACGAGGGGGGTGAAAATAAAGATAATGATTTAATGAGGCGCTGGTGATATAAAATAATGAAAAAAAATGTAAAAATAGTAACAATAATAGTTCGAAGATGACCATGAGAGGGGATTGAAAAGACGGGGGCATCTGGAGAAAGGAAAATAGCAACTGAAACAGTATTACTTAAAGCTGTTTTTAAACTGCTGAATCAAAAAACCCAAAGTGTGATTTACGAGGGGGGAAAATCATGATTAAATACCGTATGATGAGTCAAACACTATATTTTATTTTATTTTCATCCCTACTTTCTGCGAAATTAAATGTATAGAATTGGTATGCCCCTTTTTTTTTCACTCCCCTTTTTCGCTTAAATGAAAACTGAAAATTTTCAAAAGTTTGAAATTTCACACTGAATAATATACATGCAGGGTTTTTTTTTTATCGCTTATTCATAGACACACACAAAAAGAAAGGGTTTGGAAAAAAAAAAATGAAATGGAAATTTAATTTTGAGCTTATTGCTGAAATTTTTTTGTAAAATAGAACCTTTGAAACTTTTTAATATTAATATTTAAAAAAAATAATAGAAATTTTTTATTATCTTACAATATTTTTTCCAATTAACAACACAACAACAACACACACCCCAACTTTTTTTAATAAAATATTATTTTTTTTATTTAATAATTTATTTAAAAATTTAAAATTAACTAGCATTTTTATTATTTATTTTTAAAATAAAATTGGAAATAAATTAAAAAAAATTTATATTTTCCACCCCAACTTTATTCAACACCAAACCCAAAATTTTTCCAAACAAAGCCAAAAAAAAAACAAACACAAATTTACAAACCCAAAACACCCCCCAACAAAAAAAACACAACACAAAAACAAAAAAAAAACATTTTAAATTCTTTTTTTTTTTTTAATTTAAATTTTTTGTTTATTTAGAGTGTATTATTTTTCACTATTTTACTCATTTGTTATATATATATATATATATATATAATATATATATATATATAATATAAAATTTTAAAATTTATTTTAAATATATATATTTTTAAACATATAATAAAAATATAAAAAAAAACAAAAAAAAAAATCTTTTTTAATATATATAAAATTTAATATATATATATATATTAATATATAAATATATATAATATATAAATTATAATATTAAATTATATATATATATATATAATTTTAAAATAATAATAAACACACACACAAAACACAACCACACCCAAAAACACAACCCACACAAAAACACACCCCCCAAAAGAAAAAAAAAAAAAAAAAAAAAAAAAAAAAAAAAAAAAAAAAAAAAAAAAAACAAAAACACAAAAAAATAATATATATATATAATAAATAATATATATATATATATATATATAGTAATATATAATATATAAAATAAAAATTTTATATATATTTATATATTAAACACACATTCCCCAAACACAAAGTGAACCCAAAAAAAAAAAAAAAAAAAAAAAAAAACAAAAACAAATATATTATATATATATATTATATATATTTTATATATATATATATATATATATTTTACATATATAAAAATATAATATTAAATTTATTTATATATATATTATATAATATTATATAAATTTTATATTATATATATATATATTATATTTTATATATAAAATTATATATATATATACACAAAAAAAAAAAACAAACAAAAAAAAAAAAAAACAAAAATATATATATAATAAAATTTTTATATATAATATTTTTAATATATATAATATTATTATATATATATATTATATATATATATTATATTTTTTATAAATTATATATATATATTTTATATATATATATTTTATTTATATAATTTTAATATATTTTTAAAATATATAATATTATATATATATAAAATATTATATATATATTATATATATTATATAATAAATATATGTAACATACAAACATTATAAAACAAAAAAATAAAAAAACAAAAAAACAAACAAACCAAACCCCCCAAAAAACCAACCCCAAACCCAAACCAACAACACAACACCACCCCTTTTTTTTAAAAAATTATATTTTTAATAAAAATAATATTAAATAAAATGTACTAAAAACAAAAACCAAACCCAAAAAGGGGGGGGGGCAAAAAAAAAAAATTTAATTAAAAAAATATAATATATTAAAATTTGCAATTTAATAATAAATTAAAAATTTTATTATTATAAATATTTTAAAATTATATTGTTTAATGTTTAAAATTCAAATAAAATAAAAAATATTTATAAAAATAAAATCTTTAAAAGAATTTAAATTTAAAATAACTATAAAATAAATAAAAAATTAATAATTTAAAATTTAATATTTAAATAATAATTATATATTATAAATATATATATATATATAAAAATATATTTTATTTTTATTTTAAAAATTATAATATATATTATATAATTTATATATATATATTATATATAATATATATAAATAATTTTATATAAAATTAATGATAATATATATATATATATAATATTATATAATATATATTATATATAAAATATATATTTTTTTTATTTTTTCTTTTTTTTTTTTTTTTTTTTTTTTTTTTTTTTTTTTTTTACGGTAAGTTCTGTTTACCGCCGTGGTCACGCTGATTTTAATTGTATTTTTCATGTTGTGATATCTTGGAGTGAGTACGGGGTAGGGTCCCCATTTCCCTTTTCCAGGGAAAATAGGTTTTCTTTTAGGTAAACATTCTCTCTATTTATCGGGGTTAGGACCAACACTGATTCGGCTGGGTGCCCCCCCAGGGCTCAAAAGGCAATCGAGGTGAAGTTCCTTGCCCAAGAACTTCATCGATCTAGGGTTTGATTTACCTAAATTATTTAAATCACCGCGTCTCACACACGCGCGCGGGCGATGCGTGTGTGCATGGGTCACCCCGCCTTGCGATTGGGGTGGCACTTGCCTGATTTTTTCTATCTATCTATCTATCTTCTATATTATATATATATGTACACACACACACACACACACACACACACACACACACACACACACACAACACCACAAAAAACATTATATATATAAATTTTTTTATTTTATATATATTAAAATATATATATATATAATATACTATACACTAATATATTGTTTGGGGTGTGTGTGTGTGTGTGTGCGTGTGAGCGTTGTATCTGTGTATTTACCTCACTAAACAAAAAGGTGCGTGCGCGGGTAAAAAAACCCCCGGGGTTTCGATATTCCCTTTTTTTTGTTTGATACCATTGAT
>NW_023661192.1:10000-12500 GCF_015228065.2 Penaeus monodon
AGATTCACCCCCCCCCCAACCCCCCCCCCCCCCCCATATAATTTTATATTAATATAATATTATATATTTTATATAAAATATATATTAATAATATATATAATATATATATATATATTATATTTATATATATATATATATATTATTGTATATATATATATTAATAATAAAAATATAAATTTTTTAAAATATCCCCAACAAAACAACCCCCCAAACACAAAACCCACACACCAAACACAACACACAACACACACACACCAACAAAAAATAATATATATATATATTATATATATATTATTATATATATTTTATATATATAATATAATATATAATAATTTTATAATTAATATTAATAATCATTTCTATAAAATTAAATTTAAATATCTATATTTAATAAAAATTATTTTAAAAAATATAAAAATAAAATTAATTAAATTATATTATAAATTAAACTACAAATACATATAAAAACCAAAAATTTTTACACACCCCCCTTTTGGCTTGTTGAGATTGCAATTCTCCCTTGCCCGGGTTTACTATGGGGGGGGCCTGTTGTTTTTAGGCTGCCTTTGTTTCTACCCCGGTTACCGTCGGTATTCCCCAAGGTTGTACCTGGTTAAGCATTGCTAATCTCTTTACCAGCACGACGGTGTGTTTGTGGGGTTTGTTTGGAATTGGTGGGGCCGCAAATTTGTGTGTATAGTTTTGGGTTTCCCCGGTGTGTTTTGTTTTGGGTTTTTTTGTTGTGGGTTTTTGGGTTTGTGGGGAATGTTTGGGCCCTTGTTGTTTATTTGGGTGGTTGGTTCATGTTGTGGCTTATACCCGCGGGAAATTTTGTTTCCCCCCGGAAGTAGGGGAAGGAGTTCCCCCCCACCTTTTCCTCCTGTAAACCGGTCTGATTATTTTATCTGGATTTGGGGGGGAAAACCCCGGCCGAATTTGGTAAAAACTTAGAAGCCATTGCCTCTACCCTAAGGCTGGGAAATTTTTAACCCACCAACCCCCCCCAACACAACCAATTATCATTTTTTTTTTTTTTATTTATTTTATTTAAAATATATATATATTATATATATTATATATATAATAATTATATATATATTATAATAATGTAAATTTTGTGTTTTTTGCAATAATTTACTGATAAATAAACAAAAATTATTATATTTATAAAGGAATAAAACCAATATTAAAAAATAAAAATTGAATAATTATATTTATAGAATATTTTAAATATTGGTAAAGTAGGGGAAGTTTTTAAACCCCTTTATTAAAATATTAAAAAAATTTAATTATGTCAATTAAGGTGGTGGTGGGGGGTTGGTTTGGGGTGGTTTTTGGGTGTGTTGGTTTGGGGGGTTGTTACATATAAAATCCAATGCATTATTTTTTCTAAAAAATTATAAATTATAATTTTTTTTTTTTTTTTAAAATTTTTACTATTTCTCCCTTTTTGTTGTATATTTTTTTTTTTTTTTTTTTTTTTTTTTTTTTTTTTTTTTTTTTTGCGTGGGGCATTTTTAGGGTCATGGTTTTTTTTATATATAATTTAGATATAAATTTTTATATTTAAATTTTAAAAAAAACTGTTTTTTTGGTTTTTTTTTTTTTTTTTGGTTGTGGTTTTTTTTTTTGTTTGGTTGGGGGGGGGAAAATCCTCGTTTATTATACAAATAATTTAATAATTCACATACTTTTTTTTTAAACGGGGCCTGGAAAATCACATATTGGATTACCTTTGTTGTTTATTTTCGTTACAAAATTTTAATTATCTTTTTTTTTTTTTCCTTTTTACTTTCCCCTATTTTTAAAAATTTAAAAAATAATTTTAAAAATAAATATATATTTTAAAATAATATAAATTATTTATTGATATTTTTTATTTAGCAGGAGCAATTAAAAAAATAATTTATAAAAATAAAAGTTTTTTTTTTTTTTAATTGGGGGGGGGGGGGGGGGGGGGGGGGGGGGGGGGGGGGGGGGGGGGGGGGGGGGGGGGTTTTTTTTTTTTTTTTTTTTTTTTTTTTTTTTTTTTTTTTTTTTTTTTTTTTTTTTTTTTTTTTTTTTTTTTTTTTTTTTTTTTTTTTTTTTTTTTTTTTTTTTTTTTTTTTTTTTTTTTTTTTTTTTTTTTTTTTTTTTTTTTTTTTTTTTTTTTTTTTTTTTTTTTTTTTTTTTTTTTGCCCCCAAAAAGGGGGTCTTTCCAAAGACCCAAAAAAAAAAAAAAAAAAAGGGGAAAAAAAAAAAAAAAAAAAAAAAAAAAAAAAAAACCCCCCCCCCCCCCCCCCCCCGGGAAATGAAAAATTTTTTTTTTCCCCCCCTGCTAAAACCCTTTTTAGTAAAAAAAGAATTTTTTTCGGGGGAATCCCCGGGAAAAAAACCCCAAAAAAGGTTTGAAAAAAAAAAAATGAAAAAAAACCCCCTCAACGAAAATTGGGTTTTTTACATATATATATATATATACAACTATATAATTACTATATATATATATATATATAAATATATA
>NW_023661193.1:0-17973 GCF_015228065.2 Penaeus monodon
AAACACACCAAAAAAAAAAAAAAAAAATAAGGAAAAAGAAAAAAAAATAAAAAAAAAAAAAAAAAAAAAAAATGCCACACACAAAACAAGACCAAACCCCCCCCCAAAGAAAAACAAAAAAAAAAAACCAAAGAAAACACAACACACACAACCCACATCACCAGAAACACCCAACCCTCCCAGCACGAACGGCCGCCACCACACGGGGAAAAAGGGTAACCTCCAAAGGGAACAAACCCGGGGGGACTCGAACCGAACAACCCTACATTAGCACCAACACGGCCACCACGGCCACATCCATGGGCCCAGACAGCGAAAGCCTTTCCACCTAGCCCTGAAAAAAAAAAGGAAACCACTCAGACCCCAACTGACCGACTCCATGCACCCACAGAACAACGGGGTAAGCCGCCCAAAGGGAAACACAACACCACCCCAAAAAAAACCCTCAACCCGACCACACGACACCCAACCACGATGCCACCGTGCCCCATCAACATTAAATATAAATTTAAATATATATATAATATATATATATAATATATATATATATATATATATATATATATATTAATATATATATATATTATATGGTATTTTTTATACATACATATATAAATATGTATACATATACATACATAAATGTATATATTCATATATATACACATATATATATCTTCTTTTAAGGGTAGGTTCATGTCTGACCCCGCCGTGGTCACAGTATGATACTTAATTGTAGTTTTGATGTTGTGATGCTCTTGGAGTGAGTACGTGGTAGGGTCCCCAGTTCCTTCCCACGGAGAGTGCCGGTGTTACCTTTTTAGGTAATCATTCTCTCTATTTTATCCGGCTTGGGACCAGCACTGACTGGGCGGGCTTGGCCACCCAGTGGCTAGGTAGGCAATCGAGGTGAAGTTCCTTGCCCAAGGAAAAACGCGCCGGTCGGTGACTCAAACCCTCGAACTCAGATTGCCGCCCGTGACAGTGTTTGAGTTCGACGCTCTAACCATTCGGCCACCGCGGCCTTGACGATCATGGGCTTCCATGATTTTTTTTGGGCAATTTTTTTTTTTTAAAATCGAGTCACCATCTCTTTTTTACCCGGCACTGACTTGGGCTGGCTTATGCACCAAGCGGCTAGGCAGGCAATCGGGGTGAAGTTCCTTGCCCAAGGGAGCAACGCCCGGCCGGTGACTCGAACCCTCGAACTCAGATTGCCGTCGTGCAGTCTTGAGACCGACGCTCTAACCATTCGGCCAAACCGCGGCCCCATATTATATATATATATATATATATATATCTATATAATATATAATATATGTATATATATATATATATATATTATATTATATATATATATATAATATATATATATAAAAAAATATATAGAATTGCGTGTCAAACAAATTTGAAATACTCAATCAATGTAAGATGATAAAACACCAAATGAGTTGTGGGAAGAAGGAAAAGAACTCTTGCTGAGCACTGCTTAAGAAATTATCGCCAAAAAGAAAAAGAAATTCTCCCTGGATATCTAAAAAAACACTAAGTGAAATTGAAACAAGAAGATGCCTAAAATAAAAAGGTATCAATAATCCAGTTGAAAAAGTAATTTACAAAAACAAAATACAAAATTCAAAGATTTTTTTGCGACAAAAAAGGAAAAATATTTAAATGAACTTGCCAGAGAATTGAAAACTGTTCTATCAATAGGACAACTAAAAAACCCTCTACCAAGGAGTACGAAACATCACACGAAAATTTAAACCTACAATGGACACTATAAAAAACTGAAGATGGACTTGTTTTATTGTGAGGGAAAAGAAGTCAAAGATAGATGGAATCAATATTGTTCCAACTTATACAAAAAGAATAAAAATCTAACAACACATTAATTAGACTCAATGACAGCGAGGATGAACCACCCCCACTGCTGGACAAGTTATAAAAGCCATAAAAGAAGTAAAGAATAACAAGAGCCCCGGAATAGATGAAATAACAGCAGAACTATTAAGAATGCTGGCGAAAGTGTTGAATACTTCTTCTACAAACTCTGTACAAAAATATGGAATGAAAGAAAATGGCCAGAAGACTGGGAAAAATCAGTCTTTACTCCCATACCTAAAAAAGGTGACGCACTCCAATGCAACAATAATAGGACAATTGCCTTAATAAGTCACAGCAGCAAAATTTTGTTGAAAATATTGCTGAAAGAATGAAGTTGAATTTAAAGAGAGAAATTGCAGACGAACAAGCAGGTTTTCGCCTGGAAAAGGTACCAGAAACCAGATTCTAAATTTAAAATTGATCATAGGAAAACCAGAGAACATCAAAAGACCTATACCTGTGTTTCATCGATTATGTGAAAGCTTTGATACTGTGATCACGATATCCTCTGGAATAACATGTACGATATGAAGTTTCCAAAACACATCATCCAATTAATAAAAGCCTTGTATGACCAACAACAAGCAGCTGTAAGCCACTTATGGGTTAACAGAATGGTTCGAAGTCAAACAAGGAGTACGACAGGGTTGCATTCTGTCTCCGCACCTCTTTAATAATATTCTGAAACAATTATGAGAGTGCTCTAGAGAATTTTGAAGGAACTGTGGATGTTGGAGGATACAAAATTCAAATCTGATGTAGGGGCCGATGATATAGTTTTGATTGCCAGCAGTATCATGAACTACAACAATTTCTAGATAAAGTTAGAGAAGCAAGCGAAAAGGCTGGCTTTTTCTTAATGCCAAGAAAACTAAGATCATGAAGATTCAAAGATAACCGGAAATGAACAATGATGAACATGTTACAAATCAATGGAATGATTGTGGAAAATGTGAAAGATTTTCACTTATCTTGGAGCTTTTTTTAACTAATACATATGTTTGATTCACCGGAGATAAAAAGAAGAATTACCATTGGGCCAAAGCGCCAAAATTGCTCTCAATAACATCTGGAAAGACCGAAGCTTTACCTTACGGACAAAGCTGAGGTTATTGAACTCATTAGTTTTCCCAATTGCATCATATGGTTCTGAGTGTTGGGTGTTGAAGTAGATAGACAAGAAAAGATCAATAGTTTTGAAATGTGGTGTTACAGACGAGTACTGCGTATTAGCTGGACAGAGAAGAAGACGAATGATGAAGTGCTGGAAAAATTAAATTGTAGAGACCGACTGTTGGACATCTTGAACAAGAGGAAATTAAGTTTATTGGTCTGTAATGAGAAGTAAAAGTATTGAGAAAACTTGCTGACAGGGATGGTGATAGGAAACAGAGGAAGAGGCAAACCGAAGACAAGATTGGGCAACAATATCAAAGATATTTGCGGGCTGTCGATGGTATAAGGGGAAAAGAAAAGCGAAAAATCGAGTTTATTTGGCAAAGGATGGGGGGAGAGGTCCAGGGCTGCTAAAACATGAGCATACAGTTATTGATTGATTGATATATATATATATACATATATAATATATATTTTTTTTTTTTCAAGTGCCCTGTCCTACAAGGGCGTTGGCGATCATGGATTTCCATGATTTTCTTGGCAATTTAGAGCGGTGGTTTGCCGTTCCCCCCGGGTGTTTTTATCGAGTCACCATCTCTATTTGACAGGTTCTTTGGGACCGGCACTGACTTGGCTGGCTTGCCCACCCAGTGGCTAGGTAGGCAATCGAGGTGAAATTCCTTGCCCAAGGGAACAACGCCCGGCCGGTGACTCGAACCCTCGAACTCAGATTGCCGTCGTGACATTCTTGATGTCCGATGCTCTAACCACTCCCCACCACGCCCACAAAACACACATATATATATATATATATATATATGTATATATGTATATCATCATCAATAACGGTATGCTCATGTATGAGCAGCCGTGGACCTCTTCACCATCCTCCGCCACTCAACTCGATCTTGCGCTTTTCTTTCCACTTTTACCACTTGTACATTTGCCCGCAAATATCTTTGTGTTTTTCGCTCATTCTTGTCTTCGGTTTGCCTCTTACTCTGTTTTTCTCAATACTTTCACTTCTCATCACATGCCCAATAAACTTCAGTTTCCTTTTGTTCAAGATGTCCAACAACCGGTCTTTACAATTTATTTTTTCTCAGCACTTCATCATTCGTTTTCTTTTCTGTCCAGTTAATATGCAGTACTTGTCTGTAACACCACAGTTCAAAACTATTGACCTTTTTCTTGTCTATCTTCTTTAGCACCCAACACTCAGAACCATATGACGCAATTGGGAAAACTAATGAGTTCAGTAACCTTAGCTTTGTCCGTAAGGTAATGCTTCGGTCTTTTCAGATGTTATTGAGAGCAACTGTGGTGTTTTTGGCAATAGCAATTCTTCTTTTTATTTCCGGTGAATCATCATCATCATCAATAACGTATGCTCATGTTTGAGCAGCCGTGGACCTCTCTACCATCCTTCGCCACTCAACTCAATCTTGAGCTTTTCTTTCCACTTGTACCCTCGACAACTCGCAAATATCTTTGATGTTGTCGCCAGTTCTTGTCTTCGGTTTGGCCCCTTCCTCTGTTTCCTATCACCATCCCTGTCAGCAAGTTTTTCTCAAAACATTTACTTCTAAACACATGACCAATAAACTTTAATTTCCTTTTGTTCAAGATGTCCAACAGCCGGTCTTTACAATTTATTTTTCTCAGCACTTCATCATTCGTTTTTCTTCTCTCTCCAGTTAATACGTATACTTTGTCTGTAACCACATTTCAAAACTATTGATCTTTTTCTTGTCTCTCTTCAGTACCCAACACTCAGAACCATATGATGCAATTAGGAAAACTAATGAGTTCAATAACCTAAGCTTTGTCCGTAAGGTATGCTTCGGTCTTTCCCGATGTTATTGAGAGCATTTGGCGTTTTTGGCAATGGTAATTCTTTTTATCTCCGGTGAATCATCAAAATGTTATTAGTTAAACAGCTCCAAGATAAGTGAACTCTTTCACATTTTCCACAACCATTCCCTTGATTGTAACATGTTCATCATCGTTCATTGCCGGTTTTTCTTTGATCTTCATTGATCTTTTTTTTTTCTTTGCATTAAGAAACAAGCCAGCCTTTTCGCTTGCTTCTCTAACTTTATCTAGTAGTTGTTGTAGTTCAGCGATACTGCTGGCAATTAAAACTATATCATCGGCGTACCTTAGATTTGATATTTGTATCCTCCAACATCTACAGTTCCTTCAAAATTCTCCAGAGCACCTCTCACAATTGTTTCAGAATATATGTTAAAGAGGTGCGGAGACGGAATGCAACCCTGTCGGACTCCTTGTTTGACTTCGAACCATTCTTTTAACCCATAAGTGGTTCTTTCAGTTGGGTTGTTGTTGGTCATACATGGCTTTTATTAGTTGGATGATATGTTTGGAAAATTTTATATGGTTCATGTTATTCCAGAGGATATTGTGATCAACATATCAAAGCTTTCAAGTAATCGATGAAACCAGGTTTAGGTCTTTCTGATGTTCTCTGTTTTTCTCTATGATTTAATTTCAGATTTAGAATCTGGTTTCTGGTACCTTTTCCAGGGCGAAAACCTGCTTGTTCGTCTGCAATTTCTTCTCTGAATTTCAAATTCATTCTTTCAGTAATAATTTTCAACAAAATTTTGCTGCTGTGACTTATTAATGCAATTGTCCTGTTATTGTTGCATTGGAGTGCGTCACCTTTTTTAGGTATGGGAGCAAAGACTGATTTTACCCCGTCTTCTGGCCATCTTCTTTCATTCCATATTTTTGTACAAAATTCGTAGAAGTATTCAACACCCTCGCCAGCATTCCTGATTAGCTCCGCTGTTATTTCATCTATTCCTGGGCTCTTGTTATTCCTTAATTCCTTTATGGCCTTTATAACTTCGTCCAGCAGTGGCAGTGGTTCATCTTTGTTTTCATTGAGTCTAATTAATGTTGTTGTTAGATTTTTTTTTCTTTTTGTATAGGTTGGGAAAAATATTGATTCCATCTATCTTTGACTTCTTTTCCATCACATAAAACTAGTCCTCTTCAGTTTTGATAGTGTCCACTGTAGGTTTAAATTTTTATGTAATGTTTTTTACTCCCTGGTAGAGTTCTTTAGTTGTCTTATTGATAGAACATTTTTCCATTCTCTGGGAATGTTTTATTTAAATATTTTTCCTTATCTCGTCGCAATAATCTTTGAATTTTTTTATTTTGTTTTTTTTTTGTAAATTACTTCACCAACTGGATTATTGATACCCTTTGAGTTTAGGTACCTTCTTGCTTCAATTTCACTAAGTGTTTTCTGCAGATATCCAGGGGGGAAATTTTTCCTTTTTTTTTTTTGGCGATAGTTTATTGAGCAACACTCAGCAGGAGTTCTTTTCCTACTTCCCACAATCATTTAGTTTTTATCATCTTCACCACTGATTTTAGCAATTCAAATTTGTTTGACCTGTACTTCTGTAATTGTTGTCAAGAGTTTTGTAGTCGAGCTTTAGAGGGAATGTTAGACGCTCCATCTTTTTGAGTCTTATTTGAAATCGATAATTAGTAGTTGGTGGTCACTGTTGCGTAGCACCAGGTCTTGTCTTGGCATTTTTTATAGAACTTTTCCATTTCTCGTTCAACACAATGTAGTCATTTTGGGTTTCGTGTTCTTTTGTCTGGTGAAAACCACATGTACAAGTGTCTTGGGTGGTGTTGGAACAAAGTGTTGGCTATAACTAATTATTTTACTACAGAATTCAATAAAATCTTCACCTCTTTCATTTATATCCCAAGGCCGAATTTTCCACAGATGTCTTTTTAGATCATTTTTTGCCTACTTTGGCGTTGAGGTCTCCCATAATTACTTTTATATCTCTGTTAGGGATTGTGTTTTAAAGTTTCTTGGAGAGTGTTATAAAAAATTTCCATTTCTTCATCACTTGCAATGTTGGTTGGTGCATAGCATTGTATAATACTAATTTCTAATGTTATGAGGGTTTTTGCTTGTATTCTGACTTTTTATAACGCGATCATTTATTGGGCTGTACCCAATTAGTGCAAATTTTCAATTTTTATTCGTGAGAATCATAGCTACTCCTGAGTAATAATTTCCTTCTTCTTTTCCAGAAAAAAGAACTGTCTTGTTTTCTTTAGTTTTGAAACTTCCATTACTTTTCCAATTGGTCTCACTGATTCCTAGTATTTGAATGTTGTATCTATCCATTTCGTTACAGACAGTATGCATTTTAACCCATCTCTTTCATTTTCTTTTACGTTCCACCCTTTCCCATTTTTAATGTGTTTCTTAAATTTGGGCATGGGTTTTTTTTGTCTTCTTTGTCTTCCAGATGCATGTTTAACATTGTCAACCTGGTTGCCCACTGAACACACGCCCCTTGATAACCCACGCGACGGGCGATGTGGTATGAATTATCATTTCTGTATGCAAACACTGTGAGAGGTTTGTCAGGAGAAAAGAAAAGTTGAGTGGAATCCCCCAAGGTCCTTCTCAACTCGCAGTCTCCAACTAACTAGGAGGAACTATCTCTGCCGCTTTGAAACAGTTACACTGCAATACGCAAGACATATTGTTTGGTGAAACCAGTAATCGGTATAACTGAAGGCGTTTTCACCAGATATCCCCTGCCCTGCTGCAGACAGCTTCACCGCAACCCTGGCATAGGCAGCTAATAGGGTGCTATCCTTGTTTAAGGGAACCTCAGGGTGCAGTTTATTGTCTTACCCAGGATCAATATATATATATATATATATATATATATATATATATATATATATATATATATATATATATTTACATGTATACATATACACACATACACACACATTCTCCGTCGCGGCGATCGTAAGAATACCTGCGTTCCGACTGCTGGTTTGAGCCCGATCTCACGGCGAGAAAACGGCATATCCCGTTTAGAAGTCAAACGCAGTTGTCGTAAAAGAAATCGCCGCCGTGGCCCAAATGTTAGCGCGCCGAACCTCGGTTGATTAGTAAAGATTGGATAATCAGGCAAGGGTGGCACTGCCAAATAACCTCTCAATAGTAAATTAAGAGAAACCTATTGTCATGCATTGGGATGAATGGCTGTATTAAATAAACAAAAAAACAAACATATATGTATATATATGTATATGTGTATATATATGTATATTTACATATATGTATATATATATAAATATATATATATATATTTTTTTTTTTCTTTTCTTTTCTTTTTTCTTTTTTTCTTTTTCTTTCTTTTTTTTGTATGGTGCCCTGTCAGATTCTGACGCTGACTGTCACAGTATGATACTTAAGTGTACTTTTCATGTTGTGATGATCTTGGAGTGATCACGGAGATTGCCGGTGTCACCTTTTAGGTGATCATTCCTTCTATTTACCCGGGCTTGATACCAGCACTGACTTGGGCTGGCTTGCCCACCCGGTGGCTAGGTAGGCAATCGAAGTTCCTTGCCCAAAGGAACAACGCGCCGGCCGGTGACTCGAACTCTCGAACTCAGATTGTCGTCGTGACAATCTTGAGTCCTATGCTTTAACCATTCGGCCACCGCGGCCATTATATATGTATATGGATATATACATATATATACAAATATATAAACATACATATTTGTATGTTTATATACATGTGTGTATGTATATATACATATATGTATGTGTCTATATATATATATATATATATATATATATATATATATATATATAGATATATATATATGTATATATATATTATATATATATATATATATATATTATATATATATATATATATTGTGTGTGTGTGTGACTGTGTGTGAGTGATTGTGTGTGTGTGATTGTGTGTGTGTATAATTGTCTGTACGTGTGTTTGTATGTGTGTGTGTATGTTTGTGTGTGAATATGAATATTTGAATATATAAACATACTACATTATATATATATAATATTATATATATATATATATATATAATACATATAAATATATATATGTATATATATATTATATATATATATATATATATTATATATATATATATATATATATATATATATGTATGTATGTATGTATATATATTCAAATATTCATATTCACACACAAACATACACACACACATACAAACACACGTACAGACACATATACACACACAGAATCACAAACACACACAGAATCACACACACAATCACACACACACACAATCACACACACAGACACAATCACACACATACTTTCACACACACATACTTTCACACACACACAATTACACACAGACACACACAATCACCCACACACAGTCACACACACACTTATATCATGTCAGTGTGTATCTGTGTGTAGGTGTGTGTGTGTGAATATGCATATATAAGTATATATATGCATATATGTGCATATATATGTAAATATACATATATATATATATATATATATATATATATAATATATATACATACATATATATGTATATATATACGTTTCTTCTTTTAACGGTAGGTTCATGTCTGAGCCGCCGTGGTCACAGCATGATACTTAATTGTAGTTTTCATGTTGTGATGCTCTTGGTGTGAGTACGTGGTAGGGTCCCCAGTTCCTTTCCATGGAGAGTGCCGGTGTTACCTTTTTTAGGTAATCATTCTCTCTATTTTATCCGGGCTTGGGGCCAGCACTGACTTGGCCTGGCTTGGCCCCCCAGTGGCAGGGAGCATTTGAGGTGAAGTTCCTTGCCCCAAGGGGAAAAAGCGCGCCGGCCGGTTTACTCGAACCCTTGAACTCAGATTGCCGTCGTGACAGTCCGACGCTCTAACCACTCGGTCACCGCGGCATGTATACATATACATATAGACATATACATATATTTTATATTATATAAAATATATATATATATATATATATATAAAAAATACATTTATAAAAATATACTCTAAAAATATACATACATATGCACATATATATACATATGCACTATATATACACATATATACATATACAATATACAAATAATTAAAAATACATATAAATACTTATATACATATACATATATATACATATTGCTACGCCAGTGGGTCTTTGTCTCTGTGCGAACATGTGTTAAATGAAAGGATGACCTGGGCATGTGTTAACATGAAAAGGATGACCTAGGCAAACATGATGCAACGGGCTGCGGCGGAGGAGCGTAGGAACAACCCAAAGGGGAGAGGCAGTTGGGTGCTGCTCCTGTGAAGACCTCGTGTGTGCCTTGTGACCTGATATATACTTTGTGATGCCTTTATAAGCTGTATCGTGCAGTGTGACATGCTGGTGTCCCCCCTGTATTTGCCTATAGAAAAGTGTACGGGTAAATAACTTGTGAAAATAAAGGAAAGACTGAAACTTTGTGTTTATTTCGTGTCCTGCCCTCGCCACTTGGCGTTTTCCCTCCTGTGTTCGGGGAGGCTGTGGTGCTCGGTGCCTCTTGGAGCTGTTTCATGTTCACGACCCTGTGGAGAGCACGCTGTCTGCCTACCCTGCCTTGTGCGGGTGGCAGAGAGACGAGGCGGTCGGCGTAACAAATGGTGTCAGGAGTGGGATTTGTGATATTTGATCAGTGAGACGCGCCGAATTATCATGTCGTCCAAATATGGGGGCAGCCATGAGGGAGAGGAGGCTATGCTGAGGCTGGCACGAGTGAGGTGAAGCCGAGCCAGATGGACCTGATCACTGCCATGCTGGCCGGTATGAGGGAGGAATGGCAAAAAGGGGCAGAAGAGGCAGGCACAGAGGGCACACGAGCGGGCGCACCATCTTGTCGAGATGCAGGCAAGGAAGCAAGGAACAGTTCTGCCGACTTGTTGAGGTGCTACAGAGCAATCTTGCATCTGTGAAGATGGAAACTCAGCAGTAAAACCGACAAGGGCCCTGCAACAGCGTGAAGAGTGAACTGATGGAGGAGGTGCAGACTCCTAAAGGGCGAGGTTCAGGGCCTGAGGGAGGAAGTGAAGGGGGAAAGGCGGCGTCACGAGGTAGTAACGTTGCAAGCAGAGAAGGCAGACGAGGTTCTGGCAACAGATGCTAGAGTGTCAGATTTCCTGGGGTCTGCCTGGGGCCCCGTGGCGGGAAACCCCCGGGCCTCGCAGCGTCGTGTCGCAGCCAGTGGTCGCTGCAGAAGGCTGGGGACCCATCGAACCGCTCCCTTGGGTATAGGTGGCGGCAAACTCGGACCCGGTCAACCCGCCTCGTTGCCTCCCTCTCCCTCTTCCTCCCCCCCGGGCGTGTTATTTTCACGCACGCGTTCTCCACCCTGCAGCCCCTCGGCCCTCCAGACATTCTGTGAAGCGTAAGCCACTGAGTACGACGGGAAGGTGGCCTGGGAGGCATATGTCGCTCAATTTGAAATGCGGGCATCTGCCCAGGGCTGGAGTCAGGAAAGAAGGCCCTGCAGCTGGTAACAGCGCTAAGGGGCCCCGCGGTGGAAGTTTTTGGGGCATTCTGCCGGCATCCCAAAAATGCTCTTCCCACCAGCGGGGCAAGGCTTTGAAACGCCGTTTCGGGCACCACCAACCAGGCCGAGGTATATGGGGCCCGCTTGAAGAAGCGGACTCGTGAGCGTGGCGAGACACTGTCCCAGCTGGCGCAGGATGTGGAGGCGCTGGTAAGGAGGTCGTACCCTGTGGCTGCGGAAGAGATATCGTGGTCCTGGCCCACGATTTTTTTTGTTGACGCTTTGCAGGACCAGCAGCTGCAAATCTACGTCAAGCGGGCACACCCTAGAACCTGCAGGTGGCGCGGGGCGAGGGCCTTGGAGTTTGAGGCCTTCCTAAGGCAACCAGTGGCCTAGGGCCAGCTGCTCAGCCCCACCATGACTTCCGGGGCCGGAAGGCTAAAGTGGAGAAGATAGCATTGAGGAAGGTGAGCCCGAGCACTTTTCAAGGCTTGTGGTTGGGGCTACGGTAAGGAAGGGCACAGACGTAGTCGGTGGAGGAGGGAGGGGAGAACACGTCCTCTCAACCGGACGGAGTCTGATGCCTTCCAGCAGTGCTGAAAGGACTATGGCAGGTATGGTCACCATCCGAGTGCATGTCCTAAGGCTAAGGATGTGGTGCAGGAGGAAAACTCGGACAGGCTGGAGAAGGGGGCCGAAACCCAGCCGTCCTCGGTTCCCGGGCCCCGACTTGGGTAAGCTGCCGTCGAACCAGCACGATGGCAGGAGGAGGGCTCAATAGATGGGAGCCATGCCGCCTGACAGTGGACACTGGGGCTGAGAAGACCCTAGTGTGCCTGATATGTTTTGGGCCCCTTTGCGACTTCCAGATGCACCACAGAGACTGTGTGGTGTCACGGGGCAAATTTTGTGCAGCTCAAGGGGCCAGTAGAGGCTCGTATTGGGGTGGGCAGCACGGTGCAGCGGCTGCCGGTGTATGTGGCCCCATCCGGACGAGCACTGTTTGCTGGGCCTTGACTACCTGACGCAGAGTAAGGCGTGTGTCCCACCTTGGACGGAAGCTGGTGAGGGTGCACGGTGAAAAGGTGCCCTTGCTTCCAGAGGTTGGCTGTGCAGAGGTAGTTACGGCTGAGCGACTGCACCTTGCCCCCAGGACAGAGTCTAGAATCTGGTGTCGACTGTCAAGAGTGATGCGTGGAGTAGAGGGCCTTGTGGAGCCCATCCAAACCCGCAGCTGGCTGATGGCGTAGCGGTTGGGTGGGGCCTTTTTGGACCAGGGGAGGGTTAGTTACAGTGTTGGTAGCTAACTTTTTTTCCCATAAGGCCCAGAAGGTGCCAGCTGGTGCAAAGCTGGCACTTGTGAGGAATGGAGTGTCCAGAAAGTCCCTCGGGGAACGAGGAGTTGTTTGGTGTGGGAGCGTTGCCCGACTTCCTCGAGGACTTGGTGCACCGGAGCGCCGCTAACCTAACGGAAGCACAGACAGAGAAGATGCGCCACACCCTGGGGTCGTATGCAGATGTATTTTAGCAGGGGTGACTTGGACCTGGGCTGCACAGGATTGGTGAAGCAAACCGCATTAAAACCGAAGTAGTTTTTGCCCATCAAGAGCCCCCCCCGACGTATTACACCAACCAGGCGAGAAGAGATGCAGCGCACTGTCAATGAGCTGGCGGCGCAGGGGGTGACTGAACGGTCAGACAGTCCATGGTCATCAGCGGTAGTCCTGGTGAAGAAGAAGGACGGTACACAACGCTTCTGTGTGGACTACCGGGCGCTGAATGACATGACTATCAAGGACTCATACCCCTTGCCGAGAATTGATGACACCTATCAAATTCGCAGAGGGCGAAAACGACCGTCTGTTGTCCACATGGACTGGCTGTGGCGTTACCGTGGGCCAGGAAGCTACGGAAGATAACGTTAGCCCCAGTAGCGGCGATGAGGATGTGGCAGACACTGACCGAGATGAGGACGAGCATTTGGACGGTGAGGGCGATGCAACAGACGTCAATGGTGACCATGAGCCAGGTCTTGGAGCAGGAGATACCCCTCTGGGTGCCACTGCCAATTTTAGCGCCGCCCACACCTCCTCCAGCGACCCCAGCGAGAGCGAAGAAAACCGCGCTGGATGAAAAATTTTTGTGTTTCTGAGAAATGATTTTCAATTACGGTTACTTTTGTTTGAAAAAATTTTGTTTGTTCCTGAGGACTAATTTTTTTAAATTTTCTGTAGTTTGTTTCAGGTTTAGGTATGTCAAAAGAACGGGTCGTCTGCATGATAGGGGGGGATAGTGCTACGGCAGTGGGTCTTTGTCTCTGTGCGAAACATGTGTTAACATGAAAAGGATGACCTGGGCATGTGTTAACATGAAAAGGATGACCTAGGCAAAAATGATGCAACTGGCTGCGAGCGGAGGAGCGGAGGAACAAGTCAAGGGAGAGCAGTTGGGTGCTGCTCCTGTGAAGACCTCGTGTGTGCCTTGTGCCCTGATATATTTTGTGCCCTGTTATAAGCTGTATCGTGCAGAGTGACAGGCTGGTGTCCCCCTGTATTGTGCCTATAGAAAAGTGTACGGGTAAATAACTTGTGTAAAAAAAAGGAAAGACTGTAACTTTGTGTTTATTTCGTGTCCTGGGCCCCGCCACTTGGCGTTTTTCCCCCCTGGTGTTCTGGGGAGGCTGTGGTGCTCGGTGCCTCTTGGAGCTGTTCAGTGTTCACGACCCTGTGGATAGCACGCCGTCTGCCTAGCCCTGCCTTGTGTTGGTGGCAGAGTGACGAGGCGGTCGGCGTAACAATATATACATGTATATATGTATATATATAAATATATATATATATATATATAAAATATATATATATATATATATTTTTAAATTTTCTTTTTTTTAAAATACAGCCATTCTTCCACTGCAGGACATAGGATCTCTCAATTTACTATTGAGAGATTATATGGCAGTGCCACCCTTGCCTGATGGGGCCTCAAGCCAACATCGGAGCGCAGGTATTTTTACGACCCCCCGCGACGGAGAATTGAACTCCGGGCCACGAGGGTCGAAGTCCATTCTCTAACCATTGGACTCTCGCGGCAGTCACATATGTGTGTATATGTAAAATTATATATATATAAAATATATATATATATATTATATATATATAATTATATTTGTGTGTGTGTGGGGTGTGTGGGGTGTGGGGTGTGTGTAAATTTTATTGTATATATACATATATATGTATTTGGACATAGTGTGTATATGTATATATGTATTATATATATTATATATATATATATATATATTATATATATTTTATATTATATATATATATATAATATTTCATATACGTGTGCCTGTCGTGTGTATGTGTGTGTATGTGTGTGTGTATGTGTGTGTGTCTGTGTTGTGGGATCTGTGTGTGTGCGTGTGTGTGCGTGTGTGTGTGTGGGGAAAATTGGAATATATGTAGGTATGAATTTATGCATACACACACACACACACACACACACACACACACACACACACACACACATATATATATATAATATATATATATATATATATATATATATATATATACACAATTATGTGTGTATGTGCATTTTGTGTGTGTGTGTTGTGTGTGTGTGTGTGTGTGTGTGTGTTGTGTGGTGTGGGGTGTGTTGTGTGAGTGTGTGCGTGTGCTCTCGCTCAATCACTCACTCATACACTCACACACACATTTTTATATATATGCAAATATATATTTTATATATAATAAAATAAAATATATATTTTATATATATTTATATATTATATATATATATATATTTTATATATATATATATAAAATATGTATATGTATATGTATATATATATATTTTATATATATATATATATATTATATATATATATATATATATATATATGTACATATTCATACATACATATATCCACATCAATTCTCCGTCGCGGCGGTCTTAAAAATACCTGCCTTTTGACTGCTGGCTCGAGCCCGATCTCATGGCAGAAAACGACATATGCCTTCAGAAGTAAAAAACAAGTGTCGTAGGGGAATTCACCCCCGTGGCACAGGTATTAACGTCGACCGGTTGATTGGAAGGGGATCCCCAAACAGCAAGGGCGGGACTGCCAAAAAACTCTCTATGCCTGCATTTAATGAATGGGTGTATTTAAAAAAAAAAAAATATATGTACTATATACATATACGTATATTAGTATATACAAAAAATGTGTATATCTATATATGTATAGGGGTTTAAAATGGATATTGTATTTTATGTTAAATTTCTATATATTTTTATGTATTATGTATACTATATATGTATATGTATATATTATATATGTCTATTATTTATAATAAATTTAAAATATATTATTGTATATATTATGTATATATATTTATATATAAAAATTAAACATACTTTTTGTATGTTTTATACATGGTTAGTATATTACATGTATGTATTGTTGTATATACTATTGTGCCAAAATTTTATGCATATATAATATATATATATATATAAAATTATATATTATATATTAAAATATATATAATATAATGCAAAATATCTCATAATTTTATATTCACACACATACCACACATACACACAAAATACACCACACACCCACAATCAAAAAACAGCACATCAACAAAACAAATCCCACATACACAAACACCCACACACCAAACACACACACGACAATCACAATCCAGACACACACAATCCACAACACACTCACACCCCAAATCACACACCCACACACAACACAACACATAATCTATATTTTATAAATATTAAAACATAAATATGTAAATATATATTTTAAAAATATATATTATAATATATTATTTATATATATATATACTATATATACATATATACCCACACAGACACCCACCCACCACACAACACACAAAACACCACAATATAAATATAATATATAATATATATATATTATAAAATTTTTATATTATTAAATTTATATACAAACATAATAACACACACCGCACACACACACACACAACACACACACACACCACACACACACACCCACACAAACAAAACCCAACACACCACACCACACACGCACACCCAACACACGCCACCCCACGTACTGCACCACGCACCACAAACACACACACATAATAGCACATACATAACTTTATATATATTATTATATAATATTATTTAAATTTTATTTTATATAAAATATATATAGAATAATATATAAATATAACACCACACAAAAAAACACAGACCATGCACAAAACCACTCACAAACAAAACACACAATAAATTTTTTATATATATATTATATATATATAAAATATATATATATTATATATATTATATATATATATTATTATAATATATTAAAATTATATATATATTATATATATATATATATATATTTTTATACATGCATTTTTCCAAATATTCATATAAAACACTACATACCACACACACACACACACACCACACCCCAACACACACACACCCCACCACACACACAACAACCCACAAACACACACCCCCAGAAAAGCACACCACAAAAACCACACCACAGAAACGACACACACAGACACCCATACACAGACCAAAAAAAAGACCAAAAGGAAACACACACATTCATAAAATTTATACATTTTATATATTATTTATTTTATATAATATAATATATATAAAAAATTTTATATATATATATATTATTACAAATTATACTATACAAATTACAACACACCCCCAAACCATTTATAATATATTTTATATATATAATATATATATATAATATATATATATTATATATATATATATTATAAAATATTATAAAAAACCCAAAAAATATATAACTCCCACAGAGTCAAATGGTTAAGCACGGACTCCGACCCTCGGGGGTCTGGATTTTATTCTCCGTCGGGGGGTTGTAAAAACCTGCTCTGCGCTGCTGGCTCGAGCCCGACTCATAGCGAAAAAACGACATATCGCCTTAGAATCAAAGGGAAGTGCCCGTAGGGAAAGTCACCGCCCTGGAGAGGTGTTAAGCGCCGAACCGCGGGTTTATTTGGAAGGGGATCCAAATTTGGTGAAAATGCCAAATAAAATCTCAAATAATGATTTTTGGGGAGGCCCATTCCCGCGTGAAAAAATGGGGTTAAAAAAAAAAAGAATAAAAAAGAAAGAAAAAAAGAAAAAAAAAAAAAAAAAAAAAAAAAAAAAAAAAAAAAAAAAAAAAAAAAAAAATATTTTATATTAATATATATAATATATATAATATATATATAATGTTATTATATGTTAAACCCCACGAAATCACTCTATATATGCATACCACACAATATATTATAAAACACTATACTGTATATACATATTATCTACATATAATACACCTGCAAATCATATGTTTATAATTTGTAATCTATCCCACTATCTATCTATTTATTTAAATTAAATTATATATATAATATATATATATATATATATATATAATATAAATTTTATAAATTTCACACACACACACCACACACCACCTAGACACCATGCTTTTAAACAGCGGCGCGCGCGCATCACCCGCGCCATCGCCCCCGTGCGTATGCTCGC